>NC_056599.1:34778372-34778741 GCF_018340385.1 Cyprinus carpio | reverse complement strand
AACAAATTAATTTTTTTTTTTTTAATCTAATTAATTACATGACGTAGCAATTAATTAAACGAATTAATCACACATCAAAATTGGAGAAATTACTCCCAGAAGATAATTTAAAGTCATTGTTGTGTGAAACATCAAACAGGCATTACAAAAAGTAGGTTCAGCAAGAAATATTTAGTTTGATAAAATTTTTGGACCATGTGAGTAAATGATGACAGAATTGTCATTTTTGATTGGGTGAACTATAACTTTAATAATTTATTTTCTAAATTTTATTATGAAAATATGAAATTATTTCTTTAATGAAATTATACTCTAAATAATAAACTAAAACTGCCAGTAGGTGGTGGTAAATGTCTTAATGATTAAGTC
>NC_056599.1:34717005-34777454 GCF_018340385.1 Cyprinus carpio | reverse complement strand
AAAATTAATCAAAATTTCACAAAATAAAAAAAATAAAATAATAAAAAATTAAAAAAAACCACAACATAAAAATAATTTAATAAAAAACATAAAAAAAAAGACAACAGAATAAAAAAAAAGAAAAAAAGACATAAAGTCATCCGGAATGTCATACTGTAAATTTTATTTAGCCCATAGACTAGTTTTGTTTCTTTGTTTTTCCACTTAAGGTCTGGTTTATTTCTTTTTTATTCAAAAAAAAAAATAACAAAATAAAAACAAGTCATCAGCATATCATAAATAACATTTAATAATATATTATTTACCTATATATGTTTTGTTTGTTTTTCATTCAACAATTAAAATAAGTTCAAAATCGATTTAATACATCAGTGATCTACTGCAAGTGATGGATGGAAAATCGTTCATATTTATTTGTACATTGCCGTTTATTGTACATCCCGTGGAATAGTTATTTGGGGATATAGTCTTTGTTGCTTTTCTGGAATGGTTTCCTTTTAATCTTTGGAATTAGTGGGTAGTTGTGGTAGTTGTGTGATGTTCTATCCTTACCGGATCATTGAATTTGTTTAACAACTCCTTTAAAAAGCTTTTGGCGGACGTAAATATATACTGTATGTATTTAAGTCATTTTAAAGTATATTGCTCTCATTGGTCTATTATCACCACAAAAAAAAATCTGATTACTCGATTAATCATCAGAATAATCGACAGATGACTCAATTACCAAAATAATCGTTAGTGACAACCCTAATAATAACATTAAAGAAATAATATATTAAAGACCAGTTTGACTTTATTTATTTCATACATCTACAGCAGTTCTAATTAATAATTAACAGAGGATTCACTCTAGTTGATGGTTTTTGAATTTATCATTTTATTGTTGAGCACTTGAACATTGGCTCTTCTTAAATTGATTCTCTTTCAACAGCTGCAGTAGTTTTTTACTATAAGCACTTGTATGTTGTTACAGAAAGAGATTGAAGGAGGCTCTTGTTGACTCTTGGAGAGGAGCATCACCAGGATTCAGCTGTGTGTCTATGAAGAGTAACAACTCCATGTATCTGCCCCCTTATCTCAGACCTGCTGTGACCTCTGACCCTGTGTGAGTATCATTATGTCACGCTTGGGGTAGAAATAAACATACAGGTGCCGATCATCAATAAATTTAGAATGTCGTGGAAACAAAGTTCCATTTATTTTTCAGTAATTCAACTCAAATTGTGAAACGTTGTGTATTAATAAAATTCAATGCACACAGACTGAAGTAGATTAAGTCTTTGGTTCTTTTAATTGTGATGATTTTGACTCACATTTAACAAAAACCCACCAATTCACTAATCAACTCAAAACACCTGCAAAGGTTTCCTGAGCCTTCAAAATGGTCTCTCAGTTTGGTTCACTAGGCTACACAAATCATGGGGAAGGACTGCTGATCTCACAATCATTGACAACCTTCACAAGGAGGGTAAGCCACAAACATTCATTGCCAAAGAAGCTGGCGTGCACAGATGAGTAGCCAAGCATGTTAACAGAAAGTTGAGTGGGAAGGAAAAAGTGTTGGTGGGAAGAAAAAGATGCACAACCAACCGAGAGAACCGCAGCCTTATGAGGATTGGTCAAGCAAAATTGATTCAAGAATTTGAGTGAACTTCACAAGGAATGGACTGAGGCTGGGGTCAAGGCATACAGACATGTCAAAGAATTTGGCTACAGCTGTCATATTCCTCTTGTTAAACCACTCCTGAACCACAGACAACGTCAGAGGCGTCTTACCTGGGCTAAGGAGAAGAAGACTGTTTGTATGATATATCGATATTTTCTTTATAAGTGATTCGATAAGAGGCAATACCGTTTATATCGATATACAGTAATTTGATACTAGCGCATATGAAAATATAGTGGAGGACACAGACTGAGCTGCTGTGGAGAAAGTGCATATTCCAATTTGTTCTAAACATGTGACAAGCTTCATATTAAGGGCTTTAAAAACTGGTAAGACAGTTTATAATTTCGTTTCGCATATTAGTTTAAGTGGCTGGGCCCATCATATGCTCTGACAGAAAGGCTGTGAGTGCCGCTGACAGACACATTAGGCTACTCGCGCTGTTAAATGCGTTTGAGATGTGCCGTCTTCCTGAATGCATAACTTAGATTTCACAGGTATATTCTCCATCTGTAAATGTTAGAAAACCATGGAAATATTTCAATTTTTCAGTCAGAAGTGCATGAGCCTTTTGCTTTGGAATTCTCCGCTAAACTTCACAGACATACTTCATTTAGAACGAGCACCGCCACGCGCATACGCGCCAAACAGACAGAGCTCAATTAAATAGGAGTGCAATAATTCTGACTAAAATATGCATTTCGCTGAAATATTTATGTAATAAATGTGACATATAGAATTTTAAACCCTACAGGTAAGTCTTTATGATAGCAATAGCACTGACTGTAAATGGGGTAATCAAAATAGCCTAACAGAACTCTGTGCTTTTGTTCTCATTTATTTTCATTTTTAGTTTAGTGAATTTAACTTCCACTTTAAAAGCCTCATTTTTGTTTTTAGATTGCAATATTACAATGTTTGAATGAAAAATGTGATTTGAACCTTTTTTTGCACATAATATAAAGGCTTACATGGTTACATTCACTTTATTTGTTTTCATAGCATTTAATATGTATTGTTTTGTTGGACAACATTGGGCGGCAAGTGATATATATATATATGTATATATATCTGTACAGATTTTTTTAAATCCAAATACAAAAATGAAAATACCGAAAAAAACACATAAAACAAAAAATCCAAAAAAAAAATACATACAAAAAAATTTCCCACAACACCCACCACCACTACAAAAAAATCCTCTTTTCAGATGAGAGCAAGTTTTGTACTTCATTTGGAAACCAAGGTCCTAGAGTGTGGAGGAAGGGTGGAGAAGCTCATAGCACAAGTTGCTTTGAAGTCCAGTGTTAAGTTTCCACCAGTCCCCTGTGATGATTTTGGGGTGCAATGTCATCTGCTGGTGTTTGGGTCCATTGTGTTTTTTTTTTTTTTTTGAAAAGTCACTGCGCCCGTTGAACAGCTTTTGAAGATGCTGATTTCAATTTCCAGCAGAATTTGGCACCTGCCCACACTGCCAAAACCACCAAAAGTTGGTTAAAAGACCATGGTGGTTGGTGTGCTTGACTGGCCAGCAAACTCACCAGAACCTGAACCCCAGAGAGAATCTATGGGGTATTGTCAAGAGGAAAATGAGAAACAAGGAGACCAAAAAATGCAGATGAGCTGCAGGCACTGTCAAAGAAACAAGAAAAACTGGGCTTCCATACCACCCTCAGCAGTGCCACAAACTGATCACCTCCATGCCACGCCGAATTGAGGCAGTAATTTAAAGCAAAAGGAGCCCCTACCAAGTATTGAGTACATGTATAGTAATGAACATACTTTCCAGAAGGCCAACAATTCACAAAATTTTTTTTATTTTTTTTATTGGTCTTATGAAGTATTCTAATTAGTTGAGATTAGTTTGATTAACATTGATGACAGACGAAACAGCTTTATTAGGCTGCTGCTGTCACAAGACCTATTTTACGGATCCAATACTGATACTCATGCATTTTCTTTCGCAACTGTTTACATTAACTTAAGGCAAAACCGACAGTGCTTATGAGGATACTCACGAGGACGACAATTTTGACGTCATTTTGTGTGTATTTGGCCACTTAAGCGCAACAAACTTAATTTGACCGCAGCGCATGTTTGGATGTGACTGTGAGCACACAGAAAAGCACCTCTGGAGTGTGCGAGTACCGAATGGCTTAAAAAGACAAAAAATTATAATTTTTACACTTTCAGTTTTGATCGTACAGATAAGAGCTATACATCAATCGAATCTGTAAAGGGACTGCTTTTATTTGTATAAACGACAGACATAATAACAACAAAACTTTGCACATTTACAAAATAAAGAAAACAAACAAGGTGCGCTGTCTATAACGAGTCGTCTCGGGGAGTGATGCGTTCAGTCGCGCATGCGCAACATCCTATAGGTTCTGTACTTGAATTATTTAACCTGTTTTGAGTCTTCAGGTTTTTGAGTCTTTCGTTCATCACGTGACAGCCCCATAAGCTTAACCAATGCAATCTGAGTCGGAAAGAGAATTGATTAGTTCATCTTTTGAGTCTTCGTGTTTGAGTCGTTCAATCATCACGAGACAGCCCCATAAGCTTAACCAATGCAAAAAAAACAAAAAAACTAAACGGTATTTCTGCTTTATCAAAGTGATTTCACCATCATATGGACAAAATTTAAAGCATAACCAACTCTTTATTACCTTTACCACAGGAAAAGAACCATCATGACAGAAATTCACACATTTATAAACTGTAAGAAATAAATTTGAAATACAATTTAAGACCAAAACACATCATATAGCTGTAAGAGTAAATAATAAGAACACTAATAATAACTATGCTCCCATTGGTAAGGATTGGGAAGGTTGTAAATTATATTTTCCTTGACAAAAAGCCATGCATTTGAGAAAATGTTGCATTTTCGAACGAAAACATATTAGCATGGGCAAGGCCTTAATTACATGAGCAAATTAAGTGATAATGAGATGATTGATAGCACACAGCTGAAACTAGCTTAGCTGATTGAAACTAATGAGTGTCTATAACAGTGGTGCCCAACCCTGTTCCTGGAGATCTACCTACCTGCAGAGTTCAGTTCCAACCCAGCTTCAGCACACCTACCTATAATTATCAAGTGCTCCTGAAGATTTTAATTAGCTGATTATTACGCCGTGTTTGATCCGGGTTGGAGCTGCTGAACTTTGCAGGTAGGTAGATCTCCAGGAACAGGGTTGGGCGCCACTGGTCTATAACAACAAACTAAGCCCTGGCCACACTAGATGATTTTCAAGTCTACCAATTTTAAAAACAATGGGACTCAACCACAGACATGAAGAGTTTCAACTGGTTTTTTAACTTTATAATCCTCTGAATGTGCACATTAGAGAATTCGACCAGACCGCGAGATCACACACTTGTTGATTGTAGAAACAATTTCACAGTGACACGAGATCTCACGGAAACTCACATCGTGACTAGAGAACAGAAACAAATGGAGAACAATTGACATTGTCAGCTGACTCTCCCAGTGCACACTCTTCTTCACAGTGAAAAACCAGTATAAAAAGCGAACGTGATGTTGTTTTCTCCCTACTATCCGCTTTGTGGCATTTTTGTGGCTGCCAAGTTTCAGCTGTAGAAGCATGTGACAACATTCCGGTAAGTGACACTTGCTTGATCTCATTGGCTATCGCAGGTATTACGTCAGAGGCAGCCAGGTCAAGAGTCGGAAATATCAAACATGTTTGATATTTATGATTTGAGTTCAGGGACGTGCCGATCGGGAGCAGTTAAACAATCATAATGACATCACACAATAGAGAATTAAAAAAAATTGTTTGCAACAAGCCTCGATTCAAACCACCCCCCCCGATCATTCGGGGGTCAAGTTCTAGTCAAGTTAAGCTTATAATTCTTGTCATTCCACTACATGTGTCGACATACAGTGGAACGAAATGTCGTGCCTCACAGTACCTCACCGGGCTACATAAATACTGACATACAAAACAATGAAAGGTAAACAGTTTAAACCTATACACAGCTAACCTACTGACAGATTTTGACTGTAAATTACTACTATATATAAAGGTTTTAACATACACATAAAATAAAAAATACAGACTATACGAATGCTTACATAATCCTATACCTATACACAATCTAACCTACAGACAGATTTCTTTAAATATATATGTTTACCTATACACAAAAAAAAAAAAACAAACAAAATTAATGAATCACACAAACAAACACTGTACCTATACACAACTAACCTAATAAGAGATTTTGACTATGAATATATTTTTTTTTTGGAAAGATATTGCGATTTGATTTGCGATTTTAAATCTGCAAAGTCAAGCTTCAGCTCAATATTGTCAAAAATGCACAACACAATAAGAATAACATCCCCCCTCAAAAAAAACGAAAAAAAAAAACCAAAAACCTGAAATTCTTACAGTTTTCCATTAAGCCATTACAAAATTCCTTTTTGTTTTTGGCATTATTCCAATAGGAATTACTGTTGTTCTACTGGTTGCCATCTGCCAGATTACATCCCACCAATAGAATCCATCAAATAGACACCATTATAGTTTACATTAAAACCAATACAATTCCCATTATAACCCTGAAATCCATTCAATTTTCAATTGTGTTTTGAGAGGGGTTATAAAGCTGAAATAAAATAAATACTGAAATAAAATAAATATAACCGTATTTCTTTAGTCAATTATTAAAGTAGTACATATGTTACATTGTATTTGGTGTAAGGGAAACAGGTCAATTTAGCTCAAAGGGAATCATTTAATCATTTCACGGCTGATCACTGACACGGCCAGTGATTCACTGAACGAGCTGTTTAATATCAAATCTGCACTGGATATTAATATCCAAAGTATAGTGAAAACACTATTAATTAGCACAGTAACAAGATCGGCAGTTTAAGACATTAACTTTTAAGCACAAAACACAAGATACTTCTCTTTTCAATATGAATAAGGCTTTATTAGATAAATCTAAGACATATTAAACTAATCTAACACATAAGCACATGCACTCACATTCACACAAGTTGCGGGAAGATAGAAAGTTATGGAAAGAATGGGTTTAAGAATGAAAATGTGAAATCCCAAGTTTACAGCAGTACGTGAAATTGCATAGACATGAACAACCATCAATCACTTAATTAACCCTCGCATTGAGTTCCTCAATGAGGTTAAAATTATATTAGATACACCAGTACAGATCAGAGTCTGGAAGTAAAGTTACTTGCGTTGCCTGTTTAAAGGGGGTTCCCTTTGTTGTGGTCGAAAGGGGGTTTCCCGAAGTTGCTGATTGGCTGGAAGTTCAGTAGTCGTTGAAGTGACGTCTTGGGAAGCCCGTGGTTGGGTGTAGGCTGAAGATGCAGAGTTGTGGGCTGGTTGAAGTTTCAGACGGGCACGCGAGGTCAGACTCGGAGACACGGCGTTACAAAACTTAACTCAGAACACGAAACTCTCAAACGGAAAAGAAAAAGAAAATAAAGTAAAAGAATAGAAGTAAAGTTTGACGAGACTAGGTGGTGTTTCTTCTCATCGTGGCTAAGTAGCAGCAGGCGTGCAGGCCGAAGTGATGACAAAGCATGACTAAAAGCTAAAGCTAAAAAGCAGGCTAAAAGCAATATTTGATAGTGTCCGGAGTATTTAAACTGGCCTTTTGGCCACACCTCAAATGTTGTCTTGACCAATTAGATATTGTCTTTGCTCGGGGTATCATAAATCATATGTTATCTTATCAAGCACGTGGTCAGAATATTTCCCGCTCTTGCAGGGTATAATTTGGACATGATTCCTATAACAAGAATATGATACATTTGACAAATAACTGATGGTCAGAAACATTTCAAGCAAGCAGATTGAAACACATACATACTAAACATGAATATGAATCCTTAATCTATCCAATAGTTATTAAAAGACATACACAATAAGTGATTATAAACATGATAGTCAAATGTGTGGGTTACATATAAATGAATATGGAGTTAAGCAATGGACTGATATTCCTTTATAAGTCTTTTTGAGTTCATTTTAAGACAGATCTTGTGCCATTCTCTGACATAAAGATGTTCTGTGGAAACCAGAGGTTAAAAGGTCCCCTTAGGAATTTCGGTCTAGTTCTGCTAGGTGGGGGGAAGTCAATCCAACGATCTTGTTTACTCTCATGGGTTTACATGTGATGGTCAAGCTGTGCATCTCTTTGACCATCAATCTTGATTACTTGCCCCAAATCTGACAATCTCTTCTCTGAATTGAAATTGTCAATAATTGTTCTAATGGTGTTAATGTTGAAAGCTGTTCTCTGAAAGAGCTGGTTGGTTTTCTTGTTTCAGACTGTGGTGCTAGGAGTTGATTTACAACATCCTGTTGCCTTTCTGAAGAATTCGGCTCCTCATGTTTCAACAATTGAAATTATCCAACCCATAATTCAACACATAAGTAACTCAATGGGCAAAATGGAATTTTAAGAACAAGTGGAAAATGTGCTGGGCTGAGTTCCCCAAAAGCTTCGTAAGCCTAAGAAGTTCGTAAAAATGATCGTACAACTGATCTTTATATTACGGTCTGTTTCCCAAAAGCATCGTAACTTAAGTAGCACTTGAAAATCATCATAGATCTATGAGTGCTCTGGAGTAATCGTAAAGCCCTAAGTGCATCGTAAGAAGATTTATGCAGTCACCTGCAGGAAAAATCGACTGATTACACCTTTAAGTTTATTCAAGTGCAATGTGATTATAATATAAAAATTTGATTGTACTTTATTGCACATTTTGTTACTCGTTTTTGTTGTTGTTTTAAATGAATTTATAAATGAAAAATAATTAAAAAGAAATACACATCTAAATTAAATGACTGAACAAAAAATTAAATAAATAAAATAATGTAGGAAATATACTTCAAAATTATACATTGATAATCTGTCAATGACTTGCTGACTTGCACGGAAACCAGCAACCAATTGGACCCAGAAATAATGTCTCTCTCTCTCTCTCGCTCTCTCTCGCTCTCGCTCTCTCTCGCTCTCTCTCTCTCGCTCTCTCTCTCTCTCTCTCTCTCTCTATATATATATATATTATATATATATATATATATATATATATATATATAATATATATATATCTATAATATATATATATATATATATACACTGCTCAAAAAAATTCAAGGAACACTTTTTTAATCAGAGTATAGCATCAAGTACTTCTGGGATATTGATCTGGTCAGTTACGTAGCAGAGGGGGTTATTAATTCATTTCAGCTGCTTTGGGTGGTTAATAAAATTAAAAACAGGTGCACTAGATGGGCAACCATTAGAAAACCCCCAAAACAGGAATGGTTTTACAGGTGGAGGCCACTGACATTTATTTTTCCCTACACAACTTTTCTGATTGTTTTTCACTAGTTTTGCATTTGGCTAGGGTCAGTGTCACTGGTAGCATGAGGCGATACCTGGACCCTACAAAAGGTTGCACAGGCAGTCCAACTCCTCCAGGATGGCGCATCAATATTTGCCAGAAGGTTTGCTGTGTCTCCCAGCACAGTCTCAAGAGCATGTAGGAGATTCAAGGAGACAGGCAGTTACTCTAGGAGAGCTGGACAGGGCAGTAGGAGGAACATTAACCCATCAGCAGGACCTGTATCTGCTCCTTTGTGTGCAAGGAGGAACAGGATGAGCACTGCCAGAGCCCTACAAAATGACCTCCAGCAGGCCACTGGTGTGAATGCCTCTGGAGAAAAACAATCAGAAACAGACTTCATGAGGGTGGCCTTAGGGCCTGACGTCCCTCTAGTGGGCTCTGTGCTCACTGCTTGGCACCGTGTAGCTTGATTGGCATTTGCCATTGAACACCAGAATTGGCAGGTCCGCCTCAGCCGCTCTGTGCTTTTCACAGATAAGAGCAGGTTCACCCTGAGCACGTGTCACAGATGTAAAAGGGTCTGGAAAAGCGGTGGAGAATGTTACTGTATGCTGCCTGTAACATTGTTCAGCATGACCGGTTTGGTGGTGGGACAGTGATGGCATGGGTCCTGGGAAGGCATATCCATGGAGGAACACAGAGACCTCTACAGGCTAGACAATGGCCACACTTACTGCCATTAGGTATCGGGATGGAATCCTTGGACCCGTTGTCAGACCCTACACTGGTGCATTGGGTCCTTGTTCCTCCGAAGGTTGCGTCTGACTATATATGAACTAGCTGTTTTAAATACAGTATTTTTATATTTAACATTAGTATATCAGTATGTTTGAAAGTATATTTTTTCAATTATTGGTGATTCCATAGGCTCTCTTTCAAGCACCTGCTCGGTTTAAAACACCAAATAGTTATGCTATGACAAGAACAAAGAGTCTCTCTCTTGCTCTATCCATGCACGATAATATCGTGTATCATCTATCTCACAAGCTGACGATATGACGATTTGAATCGCCCAACTCTAATATATGTATATATGTGCGCGTGTGTGTGTGTTCTGTTTGCGCACAGCTTTCCCAGTCAATCTAATAAAAAAAATCTTAATATGTTTTTGAGAAATGTTGGGAAATGTGAGACTCTGTTGAGTTCCTGTGCCTTTCTCCCCTCCGCATCTCTGTGCAGCATAGCAACACATTTATCAGCACATGCACATAACAGACAGGCAGAGAGGCGCAGAAGTAAAGCCCTCCCTCCCTTGAGGTGAGTGGTGATGAGCAAAAGACTAACCTCGAATTTACAGCTAATTACCCAAAACACAATAAGCAATTATAGTTCATTTGTCTTGCTAACAGCCATGACTCATGAAAGCTACCATGTAAGTTAGTTAAAGTTTAGCTAAAGCAATAGGAAGTCTAGTAGGATAGACCAGTGCACATTCTTTCACTGCATATTCAGTTTAATAAAATGCATTTAGAATGATCACAAAATTCAAGATATGGGGGCAGAAATGTATATAGTTATGTCATTTCATATAGTTAATCAGTATCATGCGAAGACTGACGTTTTTCCACCAAAAATACAGCATGGTTACAAATGTGATTTTGATTTTATACAGCAGTTCAATAATCAAGAATTTAATATTAAGAAACTTACATTTTAGACAAACTATTGACTGTTTTTGCTCTATTTCGCCAACAAATAGAATCCCAATTTGTGTCTTTGTGCAACATGACGGTTTTCCTTCCTGAATGAATCAACCATTTAAATGATTCGGTTCAATCGCAATGACTCACTTATTAACAGTGACTTGCTGCCACCTACTGGCAGTTTTAATCTTTTCATTTAAAAAAAATTATAATTTCAAATATCAGTATTCAACATTGTGGGCCCTATTTTAACGATCTAAACGCAAAGTGTAAAGCGCACGGCGCAGGTGCACTCAGGGCGTGTCCAAATCCACTTTTGCTATTTTAACAACGGAAAAACGGTTGGTGCGCCGGGCGCATGGTCTAAATGGGTTGTCCCTATTCTCTTAATGATTAATATTTTTTTTTTTTGGGCGTAACGTGCAATAAACCAATCAGAGTCTCATCTTCCACTCCCTTTAAGAGCCAGTTGCGCTCGTGTCATGACGGATTTGCTATTTACACGGCGGAATTTGGCAAAGCGCAAAGACACGTCTTGGAGATGAAACGGAGCTGCTCGTGTGCGAGCAAATAGATAGCCTAATTCTGATACATGCGATGACTATTGACTATCCATTATGGACATGTAGGCATTTTTATATTTAATTAGCCTACAAAAAATTCTTATGCATTGCAATCCTTTAATTTCTAATATTTGGCATGTTTGTGTGCTGCTGTGCATTCCTGTGTTTAATAAGCAGCGTGTACGCACGTTGTGGACCCGCCTATACTAACAAGCTCTTTAAATAACAAAGAAAAAACATTGCGCCAGACTTTAGACCAGGTTTGAGTTGGTCTATGGCGCAGTCTATTTTCAGCACCTAAAAATAGCAATGCGCCTGAACACACTCTTTTTTTAGACCAGCACGCCCTTGGGCGCACAAATAGGCGCAAATGCATTTGCTAATTAAATGACATGGCGCTGGATGGGAAAATGCGAACGGCGCCGGACTGAAACTAGCAAACACACTTGCGCTGCACCCTTGCGTCGTGTATGATAGGGCCCTTTATGTTTAAAATATCAAAACAGTATTAATGCATTTGTAACTGCAGGTTAAATGCATTCATGTCCTGCATTAAACAATGTGTAAATGCATCTAAATGACACTTCGAATGCAGCTTCTGTGTTTTCTCTGCATTGCAAACAAATTACTTAAAAACCTAACTCACTTACTCACTTAAAAAACCAAAAAAAAAATTAAAAAAACCCACAAAATCAATTAAAAAATTTAACTCACAAATATATGCACACTTTAGAAATGGCTTTATAAAGGTAAAAATGCCCTGAACTGACCACCACACATAATATAATATGAAGAATGAAGAATATCAAAAACTTTAGGAGTCAGCTGTCCACGATAGACCTTAAGATATCAGCACAATAACGCACTCAGCAAAATAAAATCTAATTATTGTTATTGATAGAATCCCAGAAAATATTGAGATATGTTTTTTGTCAGCATCGCACACCCCTAATATATTTAACGTTTTGATTAGAATTTTTTTTAAAAATAAATATGTGAAGTGCCCTTTTTTTTCCACTTGAGCTCCTGCCCCTCAAAATGTCTGTGCATGTCCCTGATTGGCACAATTTACGTTACCTTTCTATCTAGTTAATTTTGATGGTTTCTGAAGTCTATTATATGGTTGAGCACTTGAAATAGTGAAATAGTGTTTTACTCTAAGCACTTGTATGTTTTTACAGAAAGAGATTGAAGGAGGCTCCTGTTGACACTCAGAGAGCAGCATCTCCAGGATTTAACTGTGTGTCTGTGAAGAGTAACAACTCCATGTATCTGCCCCCTTATCTCAGTGATGGACCTGCTGTGACCTTTGACCCTGTGTGAGTATCATGAAGTTGAATGTGATATTTATGATGATTTACTCTCAGAGGTTCTTTTCTCTGAATATGAGTGAATAGATAACAGTATTAAAGACCAGTTTTACTTGGATCTGCTGTGACTTCTGACCCTGTGTGAGTATCATTGTCACGCTTGGGTAGAATAAACATACATGAAGATTTAAGCAAATAAGGCTTTTAAGTCTTTATAAGGTCTTTAATAATCCAAACTGGGTAAATCCAACATAGAAGGATCCACCAAAACACGCAGTAGAGAAAAGAACCAACAAACAAGAACAGAAACAGTGGAACTTAGGCTACGTCTACATTAATCCAAATACATCTTAAAATAGCATTCACGCTAGAGTTTTCAATAGTTTTCCAAAAGTTTTTTATCCACACTGAAACGTCAGAAAACATTTCAGGTTACGGATGTAACCATGGTTCCCTGAGAAGGGAACGAGACACTGCATCCTCTTGGGGTCGCTAAAGGGAACACCTTCAGCGTGACCAGTGTCTGAAGCATACATCTAAATACAACAATAACATTGGCCAGTGACAGCCTGTGACGTCATCACCCGGTGCGACCACAGTATAAAAGGGCACCGGGAGAACACGTCATCTGCTTCTTCATCTTCATCTGGCGTTTAAGTAGTGTTTGGATCCATGTCCTCGTTATTTGAAACCTGATGACACACACAAACTTTGCATCATTTGTTTGGGCGAAGAGCACGCACATGATGTCCTCAAGGGGGCAGTTTGTGTGCACTGTGAGCTTTTTCCTATGGAAAAGCTCCACTCTGTTTTGTCTCTCTTTTTGAGAAAAAAAGAGGGACAGCCATCAGCTCCCCGTGGCTCAGTACCCTCCATTGCTGATAATGCTTGATAATGAGCTCTTGGGGATCGCAGATGGATCCGGCTGATGAGTTAAAAAAGAGCCTTTCCCTTTCGCGCTCATCAGTCACGGACGAAAGTGAGCTGCTGGACGATAATGCTATCTCTCTTACATCGTCTGATCCAGCAACTAGTGCTCTGCTGGCTCAAAGCCAGGGCTCTAGACTAACTTTTTGCACTGGTTGCACTGGTGCGCCTAACTTTTTTCTTAGGTGCACCAGCACAAAAGTTAGGTGCACCCAAATTTTCGACCACATCGCATTTAACACCTCATTATGACAAGTTCACTTTTTTTTTTTTAATCGCTGTCTATATAGGCAATATTGACTTGTAGCCTAAATGATTAACAATCAGGTCAACATAAAGTTCTTTATTTGAAGCACAATTCTACAAGAAAGGTAACTTACTGAAAAAGTGTTGGTGCTTAAAGTGCTTCACTGAGCTGAAATGTAAACTTCTCAAGATAAATGAAATAAAAAGAAAATCTAAATTAAGCGTTTTTAAGGGCTTCAAACTGAACATCTCATGCCTCAATGTCTTATGGACTATCCTCCATTGCAGTCACATGCCCCTCGGATGGCCAACTCATGTAGTTTGGCCTTCTTGATCTTTGGCCTTGGCTAAACCAGCTGGCCACACAAATGTTACTGGAATAATTTGAGGAATGTTTCATTTGCATAGAACGTGTTGTCTTTTCTTAACGCTGTAATGCACCTTCGCGTGAAGTTGAAGATCGATTCCTGATCAATCGATGCCAACTTATTCAGCACCTTCACTTGGGACAGCGCCTTTGTAACGTCGGACGTAAGAGGCAGGTTGTTAAGAAGCTTCCTAAGGGACACTTCGGGGAACACACTTAGGCACATAAACAACGTTGGTAAGATATATCTTTCGAGCCATCTAACATCAATAATATTTAAAATAATATCTTAAACCAACCCAGTTTTGTATGTAATAGCAAAGTGATTATATTTTGTATTGTTTTTTATTAAGTTAATTTAGAAAAACGTTAGGAAGAATTTTTTGTTTGTTAAATATACGTTTTTTTTTTTTTTTTTTTAAAGTAACAACTAAGCGGCCAGCGGCAGACAGTGAGCCTATGTTTGATCAATTTAGCCTTCTCAAATCAATAATTGACTTGCCTAAAATAAAATCTATAGATATAAAACAGTTCAAACATATAACAATGTTTAAATGTTAGACCCAGATAAATGTGCGCTATATTCAATAGTTTGTGCGGAGACGCTTCAGGATATGGAGACGCCAGCCTGATCACTTGCATTTTTTCAGTGGATACACAGTCATTTTTTGCTCATAAAGGTAAGAGCAATACATCATTCGTAACTGCAAAGGGTCTACTTTTATTTGTGTGCACTCACAATATCAACAAAACGTTGCGCTTTCTGCCGTGTCGTCTTTAACAGGAGTTCAAAAATGAACCGACACTCAGTGAAAACATGTCTAAATGATTAAAATATCTATAGACATGATAAATATATCTATAGAAAGCTTTAAATGACTACTTAACACAATAAAACAAATCGAAAACAAAAACTTTCATTATAATCATAATCCGTAAAGATGCACTTCTCTCTAAAGGCGCATCTAATGAGATGGCGAGTCAGGATCAGCAACTTCATCCTTGCGACACAGACTCAGAAAACACTAGTTTATTAGTAAATAATTCAAATATCTCCTTACTGTTTCCCCGTCAAATTTATGGTAATTACTTTTGCCGGTGTTTAAGCTATTGCGTGTATTTGAACGCAGAACTCTTCAGCTGCGCTGACAGCACACACCATACTGCTGCTGCAGGACACTAAACACCGTCCAGCCGCTCTTGACAGTCACGGTAGCACGGTCTCGTGTTGTTTCCACCAGGTCGGCAATTTTGTTTCATCACTAATTGATTGATGTCTAAAATACAAAAGTAAGGAGAAGTCTAAAACAGGCGGAAGGCCCGGCCCGCGTCTTAACTATGACGTGAAAATTGGCCCGAAGCCCGGCTCGAGGGGCGTAAAAAAGTCGGGGCCCGTCGGGCTCGGGCTGAAATGCAGGGCTCTAGTGTCTGTTGTTTAACCACAGGGAGACTTTCAGAGTCGTGGAGACTTTTTTTTCCCTCGAACGGCTGGTCACACCGGTGCAACCTCTGATTTTTTTTTTAAGTCGCACCATTGAGAAATTAGGTCGCATGTGCGACCAAACTGGTCGCACTCTAGAGCCTGGTGAGCAGGAGATTCAGATGAGGACAAAGAAGTTTCCTTTCTAGCCATAGCCCTCCAGCTCAGGCGAGCCTTCCATTTCTTCTTTCTTTCTTCTTTTAATAATAAGCTGGATCCTTGATGACTCTACGAGGGGAAAGAAGAAATGGTTTCCTGAAAAGTTCTTAAAAAGCAGGATTTATTTTTAAACAATTTCTTTAAACCAGTGGTTCTCAAACTTTTTATACCAAGTACCACTTCATAATGGTACCACCATAATGACCATCTCTAAGTACTACCAATAATGACCAACATTAAATTGATTCTCTTTCAACAGTTGTAATAGTGTTTTACTCTAAGCACTTGTATGTTTTTACAGAAAGAGATTGAAGAAAGCTCCTGATGACACTCATAGAGCAACATCTCCAGGATTCAGCTGCGTGTCTATGAAGAGTAACAACTCCATGTATCTGCCCCCTTATCTCAGTGATGGACCTGCTGTGACCTTTGACCCTGTGTGAGTATCATGAAGTTGAATGTAATTTTTTTTAACATCATGATTTACTCACTGAGGTTCTTTTTTTAGAATATGATTTAAGATTCAAGATTTGTATTTGTCACATACACAGTTATATAGAGAATACATAACCTGCAGTGAATTGTAAATCAGGTCCACTCCATAGACTGTTGAAGGTATGTATGAAGAAGAACAATGTGCAAAAGGTAAGTACAATAATTCAGGTTGTTACATAGCAGCAAACAAAACAGAAAATGCTGTGTGTAGTGACAGTCTGAGGTTTATTGAATATACTGAATGAGCTTCATATATGATCTTGGTTTTGCGCAGCTTGTCAGTGAACAATGGCTCTGTGTAATAAATGCTGAAAATCATACCAGTGAAATATGATTTTCAAACCCATGCTGATCTATAAAACAAAACGACTGACATTTGCAAAGCGCGTGCATAAGATGCGCCTTTCCGAGAGGGCACAATCCCCTATAAAGTAGCTACATTATTGCGAAATGTGTCTTGGCGAGATTCACACAAAGATAATCTGTTATGTCTTACATAACGCTTAGTTAATGTTTGGGGAAAAATCTGATGTGTAACATTATATTAGATCCATGCATTACAGCAGGTCCTAATATAGATCTGTCTCAATGTTAATCAAACATTAAAAGAAAAGACAGAATCACTCGCTGATGGTTATTCTTATTTTTAATAACAAAGATAAAATAAAAAATAGCTATATTATTGTGATAAATAATATAGTAATTTTTGTTAAGAAAAGAATGGGAGAAACATTTGCAACGTTGTTTGGTGATTTTGCTTTGGAATCTTCAGAAAACTTTTAACTTTTAAAAATAACTCATTTTTGAAAATTTGCTCATTCCGACTCATTAAACAAACAACAGGGTCACATATTTTGAAAATATTTCCATGTATATATTTATATTTATATAATTTATATTATATATAAACATATTTAATATAAAACATAACATATTTTTCTTAAATATATACATATAGTGTGTGTGTATTCATATACAGTACAGGTCAAAAGTTTGGGGGAAACATTACTATTTTTAATGTTTTTGAAAGGAGTCTCTTCTGCTCATCAAGCCTGCATTTATTTGATCAAAAATACAGAAAAAAAAGTATATTGTGAAATATTATTACAACTTAAAATAATAGGTTTTCTATTTGAATATACTTTAAAAAAATAATTATTCCTGTGATGCCAAGCTGAATTTTTCAGCATCATACTCCAGCCTCCTTCAGTGTCACATGTAACATCCAGTCTATCACATGATCATTTAAAAATCATTCTAATATTCTGATTTATTATGATGTGTTGGAAACAGTTCTGCTGTCTAATATATTTGATGAATAAACGGTTTAAAAAGAACTGCATTTATTCAAAATAAAAAAAAATTCTAATAATATATATTCTAATAATATAGTTTCTTATGGAGGTAAATCAGTAGCTAAACTCGAGAGGTTGGACATCTGAATGTGAGAACTTGTCATATTAACATTCGTATTTGTAAGTTGAAATTTACACTCACAGCTCTGATGTGAAAAGCTGAATCTTTCAATTTGCACACACAGACAATGATTAAACACCCGTGTTTTGAATGGGAAGTTGTAGATTAATAGTCACAAATGTGTAAAATGACATACACAAATGTTTACCGACAGATTTATTTTTGCACTTTACTTCAGTTTCGCTGCACAACGTCAAGTCGGCACTTACAACCTCTCAGATCTGGCAGTACGAGTTCAAATCCTAGCGCTCTGACTTTTGCTACTCTTTTTGCAGTATTCCTGTTGCAAAACTCACTTGTGCACTTGGTATATGCAGACGTGAGAGCGCAGTGCCAGGGGCGGGGCTTTGGTGCGAAATGAATGAACATTTAATTACAGTCGCGATGGCCTGACCAATGAACAACGCCAGCCATCGCGACTTGCCAAGAAAGAATTTGTGTTTTTATTTTATGCATATGTATCAGTTATTTGTAAAACACAACTGCAAAAGCTATTTTCACTGAATATCCTTAGCTTTTACAGGATTTTTAAGACACTGCATTCATTTTGTCATTCAGGTATTATCTGGTAGACAAATAATGCAACATCTTTTCATATGTATATCCCACTGCATATCGCTGTACCAGAATCGCAACATAACTCTGTTGTTTTTATTATTTTTATGATTTGTATTCATATGTATATCCCCCGCTGCCTATGCAGAGTAATATACGCTGCACCAGAGCAGCTGAGAAACAGTTTGTGACTGCTGTTGATCTCACCGCCACGCGGTCATGTGGAGCTATCAATAGTACTAAACATCTCGCGCTGTCAATCTATTTGAATGGGATGTAATCAGGACAGACAGCGGTTTCACTATATTTGCAGCGATTTTTAATTATTAACACAATGTACATTGATTGTGCATGGCTGACTACGCTTTACAATAGCATTTTATTCTGGAGATGAAACAGTATTATATCGCATTCGCATACTCCTTCGCAGCAGTCAAATGTGATCAAACACCTTAAGTGGAACTTTTAACCAATAAAATAACTGCACTACATAGCTCTTACATAGCTCTTACTTAGCTCAGTCCTGTTAGTTAATTTGAAGAGATTATGATACTAAAATAATATGCGCAATAATTATGATCCCTGAATGATGCATTTAAAATATAACAATTTCTAATATGCTTATTATTTATATTACAATAAGTGTAGTATTTAGGGTTAAAATAGAGAAAATGCTTTTAAAATTCCAGTGCAAAGAGGCAAATTAGAGGCATTTGGTGTCCAGAAAGATAATATTCATATGTAATGCCATTGTTTAACCATTATTGATGTTTAATAAATAGATGTATTTAGCTCTACTCTAGTTGCTCAAAACAGTATTGCTGGTCATAACTGCTTATTTTTTAGGTTTTTGCTTTTTAATGTACATTTTAGACATTATCAAACACATCGATTTTTAAAGTTTTTTTTATGTGCATTTAAAAAGGTTCATTACTGACAAGCAAATTAGGAATTTAATCCAATGAAGAAGTTTAAATATTTTTACAAATCATAAAAATAATAAAAACAACAGAGTTTATGTTGCAATTCTGGTACAGCGATATGCAGTGGGATATACATATGAAAGATGTTGCATTATTTGTCTACCAGATAATACCTGAATGACAAAATGAATGCAGTGTCTTAAAATCCTGTAAAAGCTAAGGATATTCAGTGAAAATAGTTTGCAGTGTTTTTACAAATAACTGATACATATGCATGAAATAAAACACATTTCTTTCTTGGCATGTCGCGGTGGCTGGCGGTGTTCATTGGTCAGGGCATCGACCAATAAAATGTCTTCATTCGCACCAAAGCCCCGCCCCTGGCTCTGCGCTCTCACATCTGCATATACAAGTGCACAAGTGAGTTTGCAACAGGAATACTGCAAAAAAGAGTAGCAAAAGTCAGAGCGCTAGGATTTGAACTCGTACTGCCAGATCTGAGAGGTTGTAAGTGCCGACTTGACGTTGTGCAGCGAAACTGAAGTAAAGTGCAAAAGTAAAATATGTCGTAAACATTTGTGTATGTCATTTTACACATTTGTGACTATTAATCTACAACTTCCAATTCAAAACACGGGTGTTTGATCATTGTCTGTGTGTGCAAATTGAAGAATTCAGCTTTTCACATCAGAGCTGTGAGTGTAAATTTCAACTTACAAATACGAATGTTAATATGACAAGTTCTCACATTCAGATGTCCAACCTCTCGAGTTTAGCTACTGATTTACCTCCATAGTTTCTTTACTATCACTTTTTATCAATTTAACACATCCTTGCAGAATAAAAGTATTTATTTTATTTAAAAAAAAGAAAAAAAAATTACTGACCCCAAATTACTGACCAGTAGTGTATATTGTTATTACAAAATATTTATATTTTAAAAACTAGCTTCTTTTTTTTTTTTTTTTTTTTTTTTACTTTTTTATCATCAAAAGTGTCCTAAAAAATAGCACATGTTCTGAAAAAAATATTAAGCAGCAGAACTGTTTCCAACTTTGATAATGAATCAAAATTTAGAATGATTTTCTAAAGGATCATGTGATAATGATCCTAAAAATTCAGCTTTGCATCACAGAAATAAATGATATTTTAAAGTATATATAAATTTAAAACAATTATTTTAAATTGTAATAATATATCACAATATTACATTTTGTTTTCTGTATTTTTGATCAAATAAATGCAGGCTTGATGAGCAGAAGAAACTTCTTTCAAAAACATTAAAAATAGTAATGTTTCCAAACTTTTGACCTGTATTGTGTATATATATATGAAGAGTTTGGTTCCAAAACGCAATAAATCCATTTTAATTAATTTGAGTAAAAATATGTTTTCTTTACCAAGAAAGTGGCAAGATGAAAACCACTATTTTCTGTTTCAAACTTTCACATAGCATCTTTAGGTTGTAATAACATAAAAATTTCAAATCCAGATTTTGATTTTCAAAGATTTATAATAAAACAATATACTCGTGCTGGTCATATAATTAGAATATCATCAAAAAGTTGATTTATTTCACTAATTACATTTTCAAAAAAAGTGAAACTTGTATATTATATTCATTCATTACACACAGACTGATAATATTTCAAATGTTTATTTCTTTTAATTTTGATGATTATAACTGACAACTAAAGGAAATCCCAAATTCAGTATATCTCAGAAAAATTAGAATATTGTGAAAAGGTTCAATATTGAAGACACCTGGTGCCACACTCTAATCAGTTAATTAACTCAAAACACCTGCAAAGACTTTAAATGGTCTCTCAGTCTCTAGTTCTGTAGGCTAACACACATCATGGGGAACACTGCTGACTTGACAGTTGTCCAAAAGACAACCATTGACACCTTGCACAAGGAGGGCAAGACACAAAAGGTCATTGCAAAAGAGGCTGGCAGTTCACAGAGCTCTGTGTCCAAGCACATTAATAGAGAGGCGAAGGGAATTGAAAGATGTGGTAGAAAAAAGTGTACAAGCAATAGGGATAACTGCACCCTGGAGAGGATTGTGAAAAAAAACCCATTCAAAAAATGTGGGGGGAGATTCACAAAGAGTGGACTGCAGCTGGATGTCAGTGCTTCAAGAACCACTATGCACAGACGTTATGCAAGACAGGGTTTTCAGACCACTCTTGAAACAACAGACAGCGTCAGAAGCGTCCTCGCCTGGGCTAAAGAGAAAAAGGACTGGACTGCTGCTGAGTGCTCCAAAGTTATGTTCTCTGATCAAAAATAAATTTTGGAACTCAGGGTCCCAGAGTCTGGAGGAAGAGAGGAGAGGCACACAATCCACGTTGCTTGAGGTCCAGTGTAAAGTTTCCACAGTTAGTGATAGTTTTGGGGTGCCATGTCATCTGCTGGTGTTGGTCCATTGTGTTTTCTGAGGTCCAAGGTCAACGCAGCCGCATACCAGGAAGGTTTAGAGCACTTCATGCTTCCTGCTGCAGACCAACTTTATGGAGATGCAGATTTCATTTTCCAACAGGACTTGGCACCTGCACATAGTGCCAAAGCTACCAGTTACCTGGTTTTTGAGGACCATGGGTATCCCTGTTCTTAATTGGCCAGCAACCCGCCTGACCTTAACCCCATAGAAAATCTATGGGGTTTTGTGAAGAGGAAGATGTGATATGCCAACCCAAGAATGCAGAAGAGATGAAGGCCACTATCAGAGCAACCCTGGGCTCTCATAACACCCTGAGCCAGTGCCACAGACTGATCGACTCCATGCCACGCCGCACTGCTGCAGTAATTCAGGCAAAAGGAACCCGAACTAAGTATTGAGTGCTGTACGTGCTCATACTTTTCATTTTCATACTTTTCAGTTGGCCAAGATTTCTAAAAATCCTTTCTTTTGTATTGGTCTTAAGTAAATATTCTAATTTTCTGAGATACTGAATTTGGGGTTTTCCTTAGTTGTCAGTTATAATCATCAAAAATGAATAGAAATAAACATTTGAAATATATCCGTCTGTGTGTAATGAAATGAATATAATATACAAGTTTCACTTTTTGAATGGAATTAGTGAAATAAATCAACTTTTTGATGATATTCTAATTATATGACCAGCACCTGTATATTTTTTTCCCCAAAATGCAATAAATCCATGACACTTTTTTTTTCTTCATTGAATCAATATAAAAGTTATTTACAACATAAAATACACAACATAGTAAGTTGATCCACATATGACAGCCTCTGTACTTGGTCAATACTAATCTTATATAATGGCACTGGACAAAAAATACATTCAATCAGTCAACGCTCCCAAAAATGAATTCATTGGGTCATCTTGTTAATGCTATAAGTTAATTAGGCCTACAACAATAAGATAAAATTTTATCATGGACCTTTCCCTTACATTATCATGAAAAAGTCATTCGTTGACATGAACATCACCAAAACATTAAACCACAACAAGAAATTCCAAATTCCAAAATGACATTTCCCTTACAAACTCAACTGTTGTAACCAAAAGTGCATTCCTTCTGTGCCATGTAACATTCATACATACGAAAAACATTCAGTTGCTAGGGCTATACATTAAAAAAAAATCGCGTACGTAAAAAAAAAATTACACTAAACAAAAACATTAATGGCATTAATAAAAACACTTACACTGACAAGCTATGCAATATCGCGTTCATAAACGAATGTGACTCATCTGCGATTATGAGTTATTGCATAACTTGTCAGTTATGTATGGCTCTGTGGATTAAATGCCGCTGAAAGCACGCAATGGAGATTTATCACAGAACCGGCTTTACTGACGAGATGCGCATGACAATCACATGCGATTTATCATGCAGACCTTGTTTGTTTGTTGATCACAAAGTAGATGAACAAAACTAATACTAAATGTTTGATAAAAATCCCGCCAAAACTGTCTAGAGTGTGTGGAATGGTGCCCTGTGATTGGTTGTTACTGTTTACAGTGCATGGAATGGTGCACTGTGATTGGTTGAGCGGATATATCGCTATCGTTTTGCAGAGAAAGGAGACTGGCATTTGTCACGGTTTGGAATAAAAGGAAGAAAACATGACCTAATAACTCTGCGGATACCGTATTTTGCGTGTAAAATTATAAATGGACTTTTCAATATTAACCAGATACACTATACTGATTTTGGCGGGGAAACTCAATTAAAAAACAAAAAGCGTGTTATCGCGTTTTTAGAACCAACTCTTCATATATACATATACATAATAAATATACACAGTACACACACATGCATTATGTACACAAAACTTTTATTTTGGATTGCGATTAATCGCGATATATGCATGGTGGAATAGGCTATACATGCTCATTATGGTTTACTTCTTGCCCAACTTGTACATGAAAAGAAGGAAAAAAAATAACAGAATTATTTTAAAGGGAAATTATTGTGAAATGTTTCCAAAGTGTTAATGTTCAGGGGTGGATTGCCAGCAACAGCCATTTTTAGGATGGCTTGTGATTTTGTCTTAGTGACTTAGGAGTCCTCTTGACTTCCCCATAACTTTTGACAGATTTAGGAGCTGATTTTAGTGTAAAAACACTCTGTGAAGTACTCTTAGAGCAAAAATGTAGGAATCCTAAAATTAGGACTGACATGTTTTGTTTTTAGGAGTTTCTCCTAAGTTGGCAAGTTAGGAGCTACTTTTACCATTGAAAATTCCCCCTAAAATATCCCCCTACAATATTTCCCACAATATTCCCATCATCATCTCAGTATCATCAGCAGGAAAAGAAAGAGAGCAGCTTCTCCACTGCAGCCCCCTGATCTCAGTGATGAATCAATGCCCTTTGATCCTGCGTAAGTACGTTCATGTAGAGAGAGATGTTCAACACAAGAACAAATAATGCATACAGAAATAACGAGAGAAATTTACATTTTTTATTTATTTCTACAGTGAAGTTTTTTAGACAAAAGATAAACTTATTAAATTTAATAAAATTAAATAAAATTGTGTTCTCAGAAGTTGTGTTTTAACAGCAAATATAACACTAAAATTAAACTCATGATATAAAGAAGGATAACTGAAAACAAAAAGTGAATAGGACCTTTGCTAAATACTGTACCTATGCTTATGTTAAATAGTGCTCTTGTGTGCTTCTCTATGTCTATACCTTTTAAGAAGGATCTGTTGCCCACTATAAATTCATTATAATTCAAATTATAATCTTATCTTATTGAGCTTATCGATTGAACACTCTTTTTAAGTGTGGTTGCAGTATGATTTCAAATAAGATTATTTAATATTAGAGACATTTAAATATTTGTTTTGATAAAGTTTCTGTTTGTTTTTGTCTCTGTGTTCTTCTTAATGTATTTTCAGTGGTGGGAGAGCTGACCAGATCAGATCTGTGTCCTGTCAGACCTTCACATCCTCCTACAGTCAGAACCACTTCAATCATCATGACACAGAAGCAGCCCTGCAGCTCGATTATCACCCACCAGTGTATGATGATCTGAAGAGAGTCAAAGACCGGCACAAGACCAGCATGAAGAACAAGTATGAGAGCTTATTTGAGGGAGTCAAACTACAAGAGAATCAGACACTCCTGAACAGGATTTACACACAGCTGTACATCATAGAGGGAGAGAGTGAAGTAGTGAATGAAGAACATGAGGTGCTACAGATGGAGAAAAGTTACAGAACACTCCAAGACACACTCCAATCAACTGCAATGACATCTTTAATCCTTTACCGAACCAGGATATGATTTTGAGATGAGAAGAGGAGAGAGAAAGACGAAATAAAGACTGTTTTCTTACTAAAGGCATCGCTGGAATTGGAAAAGAACACAGGTCTTACATGTGCAGTCTCTGTTCATTCTGGACTGGGCCGAGGGAAAAGCCAATCAGGATGTAGATTCATGTTTGTGCTTACATTTAGAGAGCTGAAACTTGATTAAAGATCATCAGTACAGCCTTCACAGACTTCTGCTTGACTTTCACCCTGAACTTCAAGATCTGGACTCAAAGATTTATGATGAATGTAAAGTGTGTGTTCATCTTTGATGTCTGGAGTGAAAGCAGCAATTAAACTGATGTTTTCAAACGGTGCAGAAAGGAGTTTCTGATGTGACTGAGATTTCATCAGTGGGTGTGTTGATGTCAAACCTCCTGAGAGGAGATCTGCTTCCCTCTGCTCTCATCTGGATCACCACCAGACCAGCAGCACACCAATCAGATCCCCTCTAACTACATCAACCGTGTGACAGAGATTCAGGGATTCAATGATCCTCAGAAGGAGGAATATTTCAGGAAGAGAAATCAGTGATGAGCATCAACATTCCAGCAGAATCATCTCACACAATCAGAAGAGCAAGAAGCCTCCAAATCATGTTTCACATACCTGTCTTCTGCTGGATCTCATCCACTGTGCTTCAAAACATCCTGAAACAAGATCTCAGTGCAGAATCCCTCAAACTCTGACTGAAATGTACATCTACTTTCCTGCTCATCAAAACAAATATGAGGAACCAGAAGTATGAAGAGAGAAAATCCAGAGAAACTCCTGCAGTCCAACAGAGAAGTGATTCTGAAAACTTGCTGAACTGGCTTTCAGTCAGCTGATGAAGGGCAATGTGATGTTTTATGAGGAGGACCTGAGAGGAGAGAAGCGGTATAGACGTCACTGATCCTCAGTGTATTCTGGGATCTGCACTGAGATCTTTAGAGAGGAATCTGTGATTTATCAGAGAAAGGTTTACAGTTTTGTACATCTGCGCTTTCAGGAGTTTTTTGCAGCACTGTATGTGTTTTACTGCTATTTACACAAAAACAGTGAGGTTCTGAAAATGTTCCTGACAGGAAAGTTCAGAAATCAGTGTGAGGATGTTCCTCTGAATACGTTTCTGAAGGGAGCAATGACTAAATCTTTAAAGAGTAAAAATGGACATTTGGATCTTTTCCTTAGGTTTCTTCATGGCGTCTCACTGGAGTCCAATCAGAGACTCTTACAGGATGTACTGATACACACAGAGAACAACCCAGAGAGCATCAAGAAAATAATCCAAAACCTCAAACGAAGTCAGAAAAACAATGTCAGCCCTGAAAGGTGGATGAATCTGTCACACTGCTTGATTGAGATGAAGGATAACTCTGTTCTTAAAGAAATGCAGGCACTTTTAAACTCTAAAACAAAAAGAAAAAAGCTCTCTCTTGCACAATGCTCAACTTTGGCAAACATAATCCTGATGTCAGAGGAGGTGCTGGATGAGTTTGATATTAAACAGTACAATATCAACACTAGAGAGGGCAGATGGAGACTGTTACCTGCTGTGAGGAACTGCAGAAAAGCTTTGTAAGTGTGAAAAGCTGAACACAATTATATTTAACATAAGTTGTGATGGAAGTTTGATATGTTTTATTGGGGTTTGTGTTTTGTGATTTTTGTGATTTTAGTCAATATATTTCATTTATGTAATAAAGTAACTCATCATATTATCATCTCCAGTCCTGGAGGGCCAGTGTCCTGCTGAGTTTATCTCTAACCCTAACCAAATACCCTCATTTAATCCCAGTGTTTAAATGTATAAATTTTACAGATATGATGTACATAATGTACTTTTAATTATGTCATGTACTTGTTTTAATTTTTTGGATATTTTTTTTTGTTTTTTTTTTTTTTGAAACCGACCAGAGAGTGAATGTTAAACTCATTAGTAGATATATGGTAAAGTTTGTTAACTAAGGCAGTGCTTCTCAAACCTGCCCTGAGTACCGCAGCACTGCACATTCTGGATGTCTCCCTCATCCAACACATCTGATTTAACTCATCAGCTCATTAGTAGATAATCAAACACCCAAAATGAACATAAACGGTAACAATTATTAAAAACACAAAACTAACAAAGACTTAGGGTCCCCAGGACAGGTTTGAGAAGCACTGAACTAAGCAAGTCTTTCAAATATTTCAGTCTGGTGGGGACATCAGCACACCAGCATGCCGTTTAAACAGAGTCCTTGCTGTTTTTAGTTTGGCAGGCTGTAATCTCACTGGTCAGCACTGTGAAATTGTGGCTTCAGCTCTACAATCATCAAACTCCCCCCTGAGAGAGCTGGACCTGAGTAACAATCATCTGCAGGATTCAGGAGGGAAGCTGCTAGCTGCTGGACTGAAAAGTCCAAACTGTCAACTCAATATACTCAGGTTTGTGTTTCGCAATTATTAATTTTGTGGTTTTAATAATTATAGACACCCTGTCAAAAAAAAGTTTAAGAGCAAAACATTTTGGGAAACTGTTCTGCATGTTTAACCTAAATCACAGCAGCGTGCATCTGTGAAGGACGCAGACTGGCAAACATACACAACTATTAGCAAATCATAGCGGTGGGCATTTATTTCCGAGTCTACAATCCTCCACACCTATTCTAACAGAGCTTTCTGATGAGGGGCAGAACAGTACAGAAAATAGCCTATTACTTCTAAATTATGATATTTTTTGATGTAAAAATCTTGATAACATTATAAGTGGACCTCAGAGAACAGTAGTAAATATAAAAACAGAGGGAGTTGATGACCCATTTAAAACTTTCAAACAAGGCCTTGTCACAGCAAAGTTTGTCATCAAAATGTACTCATTTAGTTTCATTTTATTAATCCTACTCACGTTTGGATAGGCTTCAATGCACACAGAAATATTTTAAAAATATGCTAATTTGTTTTTGTTGGGTCACCCAAAATAGTGACACAAGGTTCCCAGGAATACAAGCAGATTTTTTTTTTAAGTCGTTTATGTTGTAGATTAAAACATGCATCATCTTCATTCCCAAATGAATATATTTTACAGAAAATTACCTTGTTAAAAATCTCAAGCTAATTAATTTATTAGCATATTAATTTGAGTAAATGTTCTTTAGTGAATCGTTCAGAGCAGTTCCTGAGTAAATGCCTTCATATCGTAACATAGACTTCAGCATCCCCCCAGTACATATATATAGGCCTATTTTTTTCTCCATTAATTACTCTACATTTCACTTCTGTCAATGTCCATAAATGTATTTATTTATTTTCCTTGAGTATTTCTTTCAATTTTTTTTCTTTTTATCTTTTTATTTCAATTTTAACTCACTTCTGGGTATACATTTGTCCCCCAAATAAGGTTAAGTAGGTGCACACACACACACACGCACACACACACCACATTCCTACTGCTGTTGAAAAATGCCAGAAATAAGATCTAAAGCATCTCTGACTAAAATTAAGCACACTAATATTATTATTATTATTATTGTTGTTGTAGATTATCTGGCTGTTTGGTGAAAGAGGAAGGTTGTGTTGCTCTGACATCAGCTCTGAGTTCAAACCTTTCACACCTGAGAGAGCTGGACCTGAGTAACAATCATCTGCAGGATTCAGGAGGGAAACTGCTCGCTGCTGGACTGAAGAGTCTAATCTGTCAACTCAACATACTGAGGTTTGTGTTACAATACTGATTAATTTTTGTGATTTTTAATAATTACAGATGCCCTGTCAAGCAAGTTTTATGAGGAAAATATTTTGGGAAACTGTTCTGTTTTTTCCCTTCATCAGCCTACTTCAAATCTAACTGCTCTATACAGTTGGATAGAAAAGTTTTAGGCAAAAAGTGAAAATGTTTATAGTCTGCACTATTTTAAAATAATATATATATTAGGGGTGGAATGATACATGTATTCATACCGTCACGGTATTGGACATCTCGGTTTGGTGCATGAGGCCTTACAAACGAATATCCCAAACGTCTTCCATTTAAGGATTATGGAGGCCACTGTGCTCTTAGGAACCTTAAGTGCAGTAGAATTTTTTTTGTAACCTTGGCCAGATCTGTGCCTTGCCACAACTCTGTCTCTGATCTCTTCAGGCAGTTCCTTTGACCTCATGATTCTCATCTGCTCTGACATGCACTGTGAGCTGTAAGGTCTTATATAGAAAGGTGTGTGGCTTTCCTAATCAAGTCCAATCAGTATAATCAAACACAAGCTGGACTCAAATGAAGGTGTAGAACCATCTCAAGGATGATCAGAAGAAATGGACAGCACCTGAGTTAAATATAGGAGTGTCACAGCAAAGGGTCTGAATACTTAGGACCATGTGATATTTCAGTTTTTCTTTTTTAATAAATCTGCAAAAATGTCAACAATTCTGTGTTTTTCTGTCAATATGGGGTGCTGTGTGTACATTGAGGAAAAAAATTAACTTAATTTTAGCAAATGGATGCAATATAACAAAGA
The DNA here is from genome assembly GCF_018340385.1 of Cyprinus carpio. Classification (NCBI taxonomy): domain Eukaryota; kingdom Metazoa; phylum Chordata; class Actinopteri; order Cypriniformes; family Cyprinidae; genus Cyprinus; species Cyprinus carpio. The sequence continues at coordinate 34,747,946 of NC_056599.1, read as the reverse complement.
GTGAAAAATTTAAGGGGGTCTGAATATGCCAATGAAACAACCTTCATAGTCATTGAACTATATATATATATATATAATATATGTATATGTATGTATATATGTGTGTGTGTGTGTATGTGTGTGTGTGTGTATATATGCTGTCAATCAATAAAAAGAAAACTAATTAAACACATGTACATTATTATTGTTGTTGTAGATTATCTGGCTGTCTGCTGAAAGAGGAAGGTTGTGCTGCTCTGATATCAGCTCTGAGTTCAAACCTTTCACACCTGAGAGAGCTGGACCTGAGTAACAATCATCTGCAGGATTCAGGAGGGAAACTGCTCGCTGCTGGACTGAAGAGTCTAATCTGTCAACTCAACATACTGAGGTTTGTGTTACATACTGATTAATTTTGTGATTTTAATAATTACAGATGCCCTGTCAAGCAAGTTTATGAGGAAAATATTTTGGGAAACTGTTCTGTTTTTCCCTTCATCAGCCTACTTCAAATCTAACTGCTCTATACAGTTGGATAGAAAAGTTTTAGGCAAAAAGTGAAAATGTTTATAGTCTGCACTATTTTAAAATAATATATATATTAGGGGTGGAATGATACATGTATTCATACCGTCACGGTATGGACATCTCGGTTTGGTGCATGAGGCCTTACAAACGAATATCCCAAACGTCTTCCATTTAAGGATTATGGAGGCCACTGTGCTCTTAGGAACCTTAAGTGCAGTAGACCTTTTTTGTAACCTTTGCAAGATCTGTGCCTTGCCACAATTATGTCTCTGAGCTCTTCAGGCAGTTCCTTTGACCTCATGATTCTCATTTGCTCTGACATGCACTGTGAGCTGTAAGGTCTTATATAGACAGGTGTCTGGCTTTCCTAATCAAGTCCAATCAGTATAATCGAACACAGCTGAACTCAAATGAAGGTGTAGAAACCATCTCAAGGATGATCAGAAGAAATGGACAGCACCTTAAAAAAAAATATTATCACAACAAAAAATCTTAATAATAATTACCACCATATAATTCAGTTTTTCTTTTTTTTAATAAAACTGCAAAAATGTCAACAATTCTCTGTTTTTTTCCTGTCAATATGGGGTGCTGTGTGTACATTGAGGAAAAAAATTAACTTAAATGATTTTAGCAAATGGCTGCAAAATAACAAGAGTGAAAAATTTAAGGGGGTCTGAATACTTTCCGTACCCACTGTATATATATATATATATATATATATATATATATATATATATATATATATGTATATATGTATATGTGTGTGTGTGTGTGTATATGTGTGTGTGTGTGTATATATGCTGTCAATCAATAAAAAGAAAACTAATTAAACACATGTACATTATTATTGTTGTTGTAGATTATCTGGGCTGTCTGCTGAAAGAGGAAGGTTGTGCTGCTCTGATATCAGCTCTGAGTTCAAAACCTTTCACACCTGAGAGAGCTGGACCTGAGTAACAATCATCTGCAGGATTCAGGAGTGAAGCTACTCGCTGCTGTACTGAACAATCCAAATCAACTCAACATACTGAGGTTCGTGATTCATATTGATTTATATTTTAATAATAGTGTGTGTATGAGAGAGATTATACCTCTAATTTTGTAATTAAATAATAATTAATTGCATAAAAATCAATGTGTTAAACATGTTTTAACATAATAAACACAACAAAAACTGACAGCGGTGTGAAAGCAGCAGTTAAAAACACATCTCGGGGGTACACCAAAAATCAGGTTATGTGACATACCCAGGAATGTTTAAGGTAAGTAAGAGGATAAACTCAACTTTCAGTTCCAAAAATGGAGGTAACTTTCAGGGTAAGTAATCATAGCAGCTTACTCTCTGAACATAACCTGCTCCGGAGTAGGTTATGTATCAGGGTTAGCTTACTTCAGTTCTATCAGTGCATGTGTGACCTACTCACCAGAGTCATATTATATATTAATACAATATATATATGTAATATATATTATATATATATATATATTTATACAGTGCCTTGCGAAAGTATTCATACCCCTTCATTTTTTATCACATTTTATTATGTTGATGCCTTATGTTAAACTGCTTTAAATTACTTTTTTCCCACATCAATCTACAATTCATACACCATACTGACAAAGCAAAAACAGAATTGGTCACCTGAGGCACCTTTACAGTCTCAAGTCTTATTTGTATAATTAAACAACATAAGCACATAAACATTTAACGAAATATTTATCTGAGGCACCTTTACAGTCTCAAGTCTTATTTGTTTGATGCAACAAGCTTTGCTCATCAGCATTTGGCAATTATCTGCCATTCTTCTCATCTCTTCACCTCTCAAGCTCAGGTTGGAGCGGGGAAGATGCACATTTTCAGATTTCTTCAGAAATATTTGATTGGGTTCAAGCTCAGGCTGTGGCTGGGCCACTCAAGGACATTCACAGAGTTGTCTATAAGCTACCCTTTCTTTGAGCTTATGGTCAGTATCCTGTTGGAAGATTAACCTTATGCCCAGTCTGAGATTCTGAATGCTCTGGACTGGGTTTCAAGGCCATCTCTATATTTTGCTGCACTGAGCGTTCCTTCTACTTTGACGAGTGCCTCAGTCCCTGCCGCTGGAAAACAGCCCCACAGCATGCGGCTGCTTCCAGCACACTTTACTTTTGGGATGGTTCTGTGCAGGTGATGAGCAGAGCTGGATTCATTCAAACGTGATGCTTAGAATTGAGGTTCATCAGACCAGATAATCTTGTTTGTCAGAGTCTGAGGGTCGCTTAGGTGATTTTTTTGTAACTTTTTCCAAGTGTGTTTTCATGTGTCTTGACTGAAGAGAGGATTGAGTTTGGCCACACCACCATAAAGCCCAGATCGGTGGAGTGTTGCAGTGATGTTTGTCCTTCTGTAGATTTCTTCTATCTCCACATATAATTCCGGAGCTCAACTAGAGTGACCATCAGGTTATGGTCACCACACTAACTAAAGCCCTTCTCCATCAGTTGCTCAGTTTGGCCAGGAGGTCAGCTCTAGGAAGAGTCCTGGTTGTTTCAAACTTATTCAATAAAGGGTAACAGAGACTGCATGCTTCTGTGACTCTTCAGTGAAGCAGAATTTTCTGTTCTGAACTCTTCCCCAGGTAAGAACTTGTTTCTGAGCTCTACAGGCAGTTCTTTTGACCTCAGCACTTTTTTTTCTCTTTGATATGCATTATCAGCTGTTAGACCTTTTATTAAGGGGTGTGTGCCTTTCCAAATCATACCAATTCAATTAAATTTGCCACAGGTTAACTTCACTTGAAATGTAGTAACATCTACAAGCAAAATGAATGCTCCTGAGCTACATTTCAACTATTAATAAATTTGCAAAGATGTTAAAAACCTGTTTTTTGTGGGGTGGGTTTTGTTTTTTTATGGTGTATGGAGTGTATATTATTATTATATATATATAACAAAGAAAAAAGGCCTTCTGTAGCAAATCAATGCATTTTGCAAGAAAAATATCCATATTCAAAGCGTAATAATCACTTTAATGTAGCTTGCGTTCACTGTTGTACACAGAAGCAGCTTTGGGCTGAGGACATATGGAGGTCGGCTTTGCGTAGCTGAAAATCAGCTGAAATCAGGCCATAAAACCCATACTGAATAGTTCTGAATAAGACTTTTGAGTAATCAGTCTTGTAGGCTAGACTATTTACTTCAAAATGATGTGAAAATCATCCTGCTCACTCATTCACTGACTTGAAACACAATACTTTCTTTTTACTGAGGTGAATATCTCTGTTCTGAGACATTCAGAGTATTATACAGCCTGGAATGTGCATAAAGAGCGCTCCCTCATATAATCACTAAAAGCTGTCACTCACTTCAGTTCATTGCGATCTCACAACATTCCATTAATAAGCTCTCTACACAGCACAATGGATGTCTTAATTGCATCGTTTCTACACTTTATAATGAGAGGATTCCTGAGCTTGTAGAGCTCAGCACTTGACAAAAACTCTGCATTTTGTCAACTTCTTGATTGAAACTTAATTCTGGTTATTGCGATCAAGAAATCAACAGATATGTCTGCTACATTTCTAAATGCTGCAAATATGTTTCACCAGTATCAGATGGGGCCCTAAGTGGCCACTTACCTCGCTTAAATGTTAAGTCCACACCTGCTCTGCAGCACGACCATATTCTCTCTTTGCAATTTTTTTTATTTATTTATTTTTTTTTTATTTTTTTTTACATATATACACACACTCTCACACAAATGTGACCCTGGACCACAAAACCAGCCTTAAGTATCACAGGTAAATTTGTAGCAAAAGCCAAAAATACATTGTATTTTATGTGTCAAAATTATAAGTCTTTCTTTTATGCAAAAAAAAAAAATAAAAAAAACATGATTAGGATATTAAGTAAAGATCATGTTCCTTGAAGATAATTTGTAAATTTCGCGATTTTTAATATATCAAAACGTAATTTTTGATTAGTAATATTCATTGCTAAGAACGTAATTCGGACAACTTTAAAGGCGATTTTTTTTCTCAGTATTATATTATTTATTTATTTTTTTAGATTCTAGATTTTCAAATAGGCTAGTTATATCTCAGCCAAATATTGTCCTATCCTAACAAACCACACAAAAATGGAAAGCTTATTTATACAGCTTTCAGATTACATTTATAAATATCAATTAAAAATGACCCTTATGACTGGTTTTGTGGTCCACAAATAGGGACATTTATGTTTTTGTAAATGTTGGGCGGGACTTGATTTTCTTGTTATGCCCTCCTGTTGGAGCACACGTCATCAGAGAAGAGATGTCATTGCAGTGGGGAAGGAATTAATGTTTTAATGAAATATTACAAGTGCATATAACGCTAAACACATCTTTGGCACAGTGATCAGTTTAAAAGCCTTTGATTGGCCGTTGCGTTTATTAGCCATGTCTGTGATTGGCTATAATGCTCAGTGCTTCAAAGCACATTGTAAGTAGTAACCTTTAATGCAAAGGGGGAAAAATGTAATGCTGTAATCATACTCACAATCATGTCACAATAACCCACAGCTATAGTTATACAGTACATTTCTAAAAATGGAGCACACTAACATGAACACATTCTGTTGTAGATTATCTCAGTGTTTGGTGACAGAAGAAGGTTGTGCTGCTCTGGCATCAGCTTTGAGTTCAAATCCCTCACACCTGAGAGAGCTGGACCTGAGCTACAATCACCCAGGAGAATCAGGAGTGAAGCTGCTCAAACAGCTCAAACATCTGGGCAAACTCAAGTAAGTTGACAGGAAACAATCATTCTGTTAGCTCTGTATGTGACAAAGGTTTTCAGCTTCAGTCTTATCATAGTGTTTATCATGATTTATCGTGATGAACAACAACAACAAGAATAATAATAATAATAATAATAATAATAATAATACAATTCTATGCTTCAGTCTTAGAGAATTATTTAATTCCACTTGCTCCATGAAAAATTACAATCATTTATTAGGCTACTGATTTGACTGGAGTCTTCATCATTTGAGTGAATGTCATTTAAACATATTTGTCTATACATTTGTTCACATTTGTAGGTCATTAATAAGATATGATACAAACAAAATAAACAATTATCTGATGGTCAGTGGTCAATGTGTTTACATACTTATTGTATGAAATGGAATAGTAGCACAGTTGCTAGTGAAAAAGTTATCAAAATTATCACTGTTAAATATATATTATTTTATTTTATTTTATTTTATTTTTATTTATTTATCCTTTAGTTTAGCAGGATAGTCCCACTGAGATGTAAAATCTCTTCTTCCAGGGAGTCCTGGCAAAAATGGCAGCACAAAAATCACATAAAAAAAGAAATTACAAACACACATAAGACTAAATTTTGCCCTGCACTCATGTAGTGACAGATCAAAAAATTAAAATAAGTACATTTCCTTTAGATTAGACCTTAAGACATTTTTTAAAGAGTGAAGTGTTTCTTTACAATACTCTGCAGCTTGTTCCATAATGAAGGAGCAAAAAAAAGAAGGCAGTTTTACTCTTGAAACAATTAAAGTGGTCATGTACCGATAAACCAAAATTCCCTTGATCTTTTGACATATGATTAGATTAGATTAGATTCAACTTTATTGTCATTGCACATGTAAGGTACAAGGCAACGAAATGCCGTTAGCATCTAACCAGAAGTTGCAATAAGCAGTAAGTACAGGATATACAGTGTCTACAATATGTTTACAAATGTACAATAAATTTACAAATAAGGCAGTACTATGGACATAATTTACAGATTTTAAATACTATCAGCATGATATACAGATAGGTGTACTATGAACATACTATACAGATGGATTATGTAATAAGTGTATGTACACTATAAGCAAAAACTATGCACTAGTGTAAATAATATGAACATTATTTACACTAGTGCAATGGAGAGTAAAAAGTGCATAGAAAAATATTCCAGTGTGCAAATGGATCATTCAGTATTCTGGGATGAACAAACAGTAGTGCAAGTAATAACAAGTGAACTGTTTTGTATGTTTGTTAACCAGATGTAGTGATGAGGAGGGGTGAGGAGTCTGTGTGTTTGGTGTGTGTGTGTGTTGTCATGTCAGAGGGCGGAATTCAGTAAGGAGATAGCTGTAGGGAAAAGGCTGTTCCTTAACTGCTGGTCCTTGTCCAGAGGCTCCTGAAGCGCCTCCGAGAGGGCAGGAGGTTAAACAGTCTATGGTCAGGGTGAGAGGAGTCCTTAAGAATACTGCGAGCTCAGCGTTTTCTATGGATGTCCTCCAGTGACGTGCACAGACATTTTGAGGGGCAGGGGCTCAAGTGGAAAAAAGGGCACTTCCTCATATTTATTTCAATTTATTTCTAAACAAAACGTTAAATATATTAACACAACTCTGACTTCCCAATTTATTTTAATTCCCTCAAAAACAACCAATTGTTTCATGTTGTTTCATTTTTCAACAGATGTTTACAAAATAATCAGTTCTCAATGTTGTTTAAATTACATTACTGCACACACACACACGCGCACGCACACACACAAAAACTGATGGTGACAAGAACTTTGTTTCACATTTGAGGAAGGGTTGTTAAAATCTATCAGCATACAACATACTAATAGAATGGATAGTTATTAGATGAGGAGCCGGAGATCAAAATTATGAAGTTATTTTTTAAGGCAGGACACTTCACGTGCTGTTCAATTTTGAGATTTTGGTCTATTTTGCTTCCATGTCTTCTTTTGCTCTAATGGAAAGGACATTTCCAAAATTCACAATTCAAGGGAAAAGTCTCTTGATGTAAGTTAATAACTAATAACTGGGGAAGTTCTGTGGTGATAGGCTTTAGTTATTTTGTTTAACCTATTCATCTGCAATGCCTTGTGTCAAATGTATACAAATTAGCACATTATACTTAACGCCTGATTTGCATATCAATGTGGCGATTCTGATGACGTAATTAATTTTACTGTATTCAGCTGTCGTTTCTCCATTAAGTTAGCCTGTATGCCCATGATATATTGTCTTAGCTAAACTTTGGCTAACTTATACATGGTAGCTGAGTCATGGATGTTAGCAAGACATTTTTTTAACTATATTTGCCTTAGTCTGTTGTTCATCACCACTCACCTCCACACCAAGAAAAACACAGCTGGACAGGGAGGGAGGGTTCACTTCTGCGGCTCTCTGTCTGTCTGTGATGTGCCGATCAATGTGTGCTACACTGCTGTGCTGCACGGAGACACGGAGGGGGAGAAAGGAATCGGAAACTCAACAGAGCTCAACATTTCCTGCCCCGTGACCCAGATATTTAGTTTCTTTATTTGTTTGAACAAGAAAGCTGTGCGCAAACAGAAACACACACACGATACTACATATATTAATTTATTAAAAAAAAAAAAAAAAAACTCCCCAGAAAAAAGGGCACTTTCTCTCGAGGAAGAAAAAGGCAGGTGCTCAAGCACCCTTTGATGTCTATGTGTGCACATGCCTGATGTCCTCAATAGCAGGAAGTGGTGTCCCTGTGATGCGTTGGGCGGTTTTTACCACCCTCTGCAGTGCCTTACTGTCAGCAACTGAGCAGTTCCCATACCAGACTGTGATACAACTGGTCAGGATACTCTCGATCGCACACCGGTAAATGTTCACCAGGATGGCTGAAGACAGCTGGTTCTTCTTCAGTGTCCTGAGGAAGAAGAGGCGCTGGTGAGCCTTCTTGACCAAGTTGGAGGTGTGTGTAGTCCAGGACAGGTCCTCCGAGATGGTGGTTCCCAGGAACTTGAAGCTGGAGATACATTCCACAACCTTCCCGTTAATGTGGATGGGGTCATGCGTGCTTCCTTTCTTCTTCCTGAAGTCCACAATGAGCTCCTTTGTCTTGCTTGTGTTAAGGAGCAGGTAGTTGTCAGCGCACCATGCGGCCAGGTGCTGTACCTCCTCCTTGTAGGCAGTCTCATCATTGTTTCTGATGAGGTCAATCACCGTGGTGTCATCTGCAAACTTAATAATGGAGTTGGATCCATGCACAGGCTTGCAGTCGTGGGTGTAGAGGGAGTAGAGGAATGGGCTCAGCACACAGCCCTGTGGTACACCGGTGTTGAGTGTGTGGGTGGTGGAGCAGGTGTGGCCTGACCTACCATGCTGAGGTCTGTTGGTCAGAAAGTCCATAATCCAGTTGCAGAGGGAGGTGTTAATGTCCAGGTCTCCAAGTTTTGTGGTCGGCTTGGAGGGAATGACAGTGTTAAATGCTGAGCTGAAGTCAACAAATAACATCCATACATATGTGTTGTTATCGTCCAAGTTGTGTGAGTATAGAGTGCAGCACTGTGCATACTGCATCCTCTGTGCTTCTATTTCTAGGGTAGGCAAATTGGTGTGGGTCCAAGTGTGGGTGGGAGGCAGCCTTTGAGGTGTGCTAGGACCAATCGCTCGAAGCACTTCATGACAATAGGTGTGAGTGGTACGGGGCGGTAGTCATTCAGGCACATCGGGGAGGAGTGTTTCGGCACTGGCACAATGGATGTGGACTTAAAGCATGTTGGCACAGTTGCTTGGGTGAGGGACAGGTTGAAAATGTCTGTGAAGACCCCTGCAAGCTGCTCTGCACATGCCCTAAACACACGTCCAGGAATGCCATCTGGGCCAGCATCCTTGCGTGCGTTGATCTGGCTCAATGCAGTGTGGACATCTGAGGAGGTGAGTTTGAGGGTTTGGTGGTCTGCTGAGTGTGTGATCTTGGTGGCCGTCACCTTGCTGTCGCTGTTGAAGCAAGCATAAAAGTCATTTAGCTCGTTAAAAGTAGACATGTCAGGCTTTCTATAGATATCTCTCTCATGTCTCTGTGTTGAGTATTCACTAAATTACAGTTCATTTTAATGACGCGTTTGTAAATGAAGATCAGCGCAGACAAAGGCTGCAGACAGCACTCCTTGTTTGTTATCTTTATTTTATAAGTGCACAAAGTTTTGTTGTTATTATGTCTGTATACAAAAAAATAGACCCTTTACCCATGGCTTCTGATTAGGGTATGTTTTGATCTTTTTTTCTGTTGTAACACTGTCAATGGTGGTGTTGATGTACTTCAGTACAGAGGAGGTATAGATATCAATGTCCGTGTGAGAGCCACAGGGAGCCTGAGAAGCAAACATACTCCAGTCCGTGTATTGAAATCTGTCCTGAAGTACAGCGTCTGCTCCAGTTGGCCACATTTTGATGGTCCTCAGTGATGGCTTCACACGGTTGATGAGGGGTGAATACTTAGGGGTGAGAAACAAAGAAAGGTGATCAGACTGTGTCCGAGGTGGGGGAGGGGGGTCGCGGTGTAAGCTCCATCAATGTTTGAGTAAACATGATCCAAAGTTTTGTCTCCTCTGGTGTGGCAGGAAACATGCTGATGGAATTTGGGGAGGAGTCTTTAATTTGGAGTGATTAAATCACCCGTGACAATAAAATCAGCCTCTGGATGAGCAGTCTGTGGTTTACTAATGGCCGCACAAAGTTCGTTCAAAGCAAGTTTGGCATTAGCATCATGTGGAATATAGACTGCAGTTATAATGGTGGAAGTGAACTCCTGCGGCAGATAAAAAGGTCTACACTTAACCAGGAGAAACTCTAGGTTACCTGAGCAGTGTCTCCCAACAATGACATTGTTCATACACCAAGCTTTGTTAACATAAATGCACAATCCACCACCTCTTGTCTTGCCGGAGTCATCTGCCGTTCTATCTGCCCGGAGCGTGTAGCATCCGGCTAGCTCAATAGCATTATTGGGTACGTCACTGTGTAGCCATGTTTCTGTGAAAACCATGACATTGCAATTCAAAAGTCTCTTACTGTGGGTGATGCGAAGTCATAACTCGTCCATTTTGTTCACCAGTGACCGCACATTAGCGAGGAAAATGCTGGGTAAAGATAGCCGGAGCGGTGTTAGCTTTAGCTTAGCTCTAAGCTTCCCCCGCCTTTGTTTACGATCTCAACGCTCTGCCTGCGAGCACTTCCGCCCGGCCGGGTAGAGTGCTTAGCCTCGGGTGTTCTGGAGATCTCAGGGATGAGTCGAAGATTGGTGATAAAACTGTTGGAAAAGTGCTCACCATTATCCAAAAGCTCCTGTCGGGTGCAGGATGTTAAGGCAAAGCTGTTCAGTACGAACAGACCCAAGATGAGCAGGAAAAATACTGCAAAATTGCAAAAACTGGAGAAACGCCGAGCCTCATGATGTGTAGGCGCCGCCATCTTGGTCTTGAGAGGTCATTGTACTCAGAACTTTCTCATTAGTCTAAAACAGCTTATATTGAAACCAAATTGCCAAAATGATAGCTTGTGGAATGTTTCTACTCTATGATTCAATAATGTGGCTAAATACTGCCTCCACAGAAGATCAACGCCTGCTTATACATCGCTGCCTGTTTAGCCCTGCCAATCCAATTTACACATGTAGTGTAAATGATGAGAGAGGCAAATGTAGGTCTACACAGAAATCTAATTATAAAGATACTCTAAAGGGAACAAGACACTGTACAGTGCCAAGTTGTGGAAAAAAACTGAGTCTTTGCATTGCCTTCCTTCTAATCCTAATCTTAGGAAAGATTGGATGAACTTTATTTTTAATGTTCAGACCACGTCAGTAAGAACTTTGTCCTTTGCTCACTTCATTTTATCATGGATTCGTTTACAAACAAGGAACAATTCGATGAAGGATTTTTAGAAAGATTGAAAGTAAAAGACGATGCTTGTGCCAACTGTATTGGATTCTGACAATGTCAGTCTTTAGACAACATCTGTATTGCAAACTGTATTGCTGTTATTGTTGTTTTCCCCTCCATCATTCATAAAAAAAAAAAAAAAAAAAAAAAAATTTGAAGCCCTATCAAGAGCATGCCAAAATAACAGATAGCGGTATAACCCCAGCTGTAAAGCCATGCTGGCCAATCAGAAGCCTGAAAAAAAGGTTATTGCTGGTTGTTACCGGCATGCACTCCGACATCACAAGCCAACATCTGCAGTTTCACTGCCTACACAACAACAACAGACTTTCTAAAAATATTCACCCTTGCAGGAGTTTTCAAAAAGTTTCGGTTTCAGTGACCAGATACTGCGATTGCATAGCTCTCAGTATCATCTCTCAGTCCCTGACAATCACACATACAGCACAATAATGTTATGTCTTTAAACTCGGGTCAATGAAATATTATACCATCTGTTGTCTTCTTTTCAAAGAATGTTAAAAGTTGCTCCTCAACCATTTTGCATGAAAATTTGGCCAGTTGTCATTACTTAGTTTGAAAATTATTATACATAGACAATTTTAATTATTTAACATTAATAATATTTCCACAAAACACACACTTATTATAAAAAAGAAGAAAATAATCATAATACTCTCATCATCTGTGTGTGTTTCCCTCCCCTATGTGTTGTCCTTATTTGGTCTTCCTGTTCCTGTCTTGATTGTGTTTCCAGGTGTTCCCCATTTCGTTATATTGATTCCAGGTGTGTCCCATTAGCTCCCTTAATATTTAAGCCATGTGTGCTTCCATTCTCCCTTGTCTGGAATTGTTCATCTCACCCCAGTGCTACGGTACGGTACGGTACGGTACTGTACGTGTGCTTTCCTGGTGTTCTGTTCATTAAAGTTCTGTAATTATTGAAATCTCCTACGTCTCTGCATCTGCTTGCTCCAGCACAGTAGGCATGCGTGACAGTAATGGGGTTGATGGTTTTACAGAGGGTTTTGTGTAGGGATCTGCCGAATGAGGCTTTTGAAGCAGTGAGGCTTTTACAACAAACTGCGTTGATGCTTGGAAGCTTTTGACACAGTGCTCTACCCCTCCATCTGGTGGGTCAATAAAAATTCCTACACCAACTGTATCATTTAGATGTTTTGTTCATTGGGATGTCATTGTAAGGTTTAATTGTCTATTTAATAAGCATATGTGTCATAGCAATGCTGTGTGTGTGCAGAGATAGAGTTTCCCAAATTTATTGTATTTTGCACAATACAATGACAAAGAATTTTATTTTATATTAACTTGCATCAAACATGTCTTTTCACATAAATAGAATGATTAATACTCAAATAAATTAAACCTACATCATTTTTCATTGCACCATTTTTGTGTCTTACTTACAAAAGAACACACACATGCACATTGTTAAGAAACACAAATGCACAAATGCAGTTATTGCATTTACAGTTTTTCTGACTTGCTAAAACACTAAACCCCAATCTCTGAACCAAATTCTCACTAGCAAAAAAAACAATTTGTAGAATAAAGCACTCTTTCTGCTAGACCTTAAAACACGTTCAGGCAGTTAGGCTCTATTTGCAAATCTCATGCACTCTTTTTGCAAAACTCTAAACACATTTTCTTTCACTTAAACACTTATCACACTGTGATGCATTTGTGCTGCAAAATGCTAAACACAAGTGGCAAAAGTTAAATACAACTAAAGCACAGTTGTCATCGTTTACACACAATGAAACACAACGATTCAAAATTGTTCACACTTGTTTCTAATGATGTGATCAAACCAACTGTACAAAATATGAGTCAGTTCGGAGTGCACAAGTGACAGGTGACTGAATCATGATACGAACAATAGATGGAAACAATCTGAGAAGGAGAGGAGGAAGAGTATATGTAAGAAGTGGAGGGTGAGGAGAGAAAGAATAAAGTTTAGAGAGTGTTATCAAGGCTGGATCTCTCAGACCAGAGGTTTTTTTCTCTGTCTAGCATAAAAGACAACATTATGTGATGTGGACAGAGTCTTCAGGCCGGACTCAAGCACAAAAACATGATGCTGAGACAGAATGAATCTCTCATTCACCCTGATTTTACCATTGCACAACTTACAGTATTTGAGTATACTGTAACATGCTATTCATTTAGAGTTTGAGTTGACTTTTTTTGGCCTTTGCAGTTGGACTGCAGTATTGAATAAAGTGCTGAATATAGACAAACATTCAGTACTATTCTATAGTATTCTATTCTATATTCAGCACAATACTATTCTTGCAGTACATACAGTAGGCCTATACAATTTATTCACCTTACTCAGTTGCAATTACTATACTTTTTTACAGAATTGCAAAATTGTTTACTCAATACAATATTTTTTTTTCCTGTAATGTTCTGGATGCTGTGTTCTCCATTTTTCTCTGTAGTGTCTAATGAATGCTCTGTAGTGTTTATTTTTTATTGACTCGTGTGTGTGATCTGAGAGCACCGTTTGATTTTGAGGTGAAATGGTTTTGAGAGGCATTGCTTTATTTTGATGGAAGAAACAGACATATCTTTAATTAATATAGTTTGAGTATTTGGATTTGTGTTTAAAGTTTTGAAAAAATGATTGATGATTTCAAGAAATGTGACTGTAATATATTTTGAAATAATATATTTTTTTTTCTCGCCAGTGTGAGCTGTTGACAACAGAGGATAGCGTTTACAAGCAGCAAAAATGTTTGTGGTCAAGGAAGGAGTTTTATACTTTTTGGGAACAGTGCTTGAGCCCGCAAGGTGTTTTTATTTTGATTCAGTCAACAGACATTCACATGTCACTGTTTTTAATGGTAGTACTATAATTAACAACGATACACCATGTAAAAACACTACATACATGTAGGCATGCTGACTGATATAACTAAAACATTGCACTAAATTGACCTTTCGTATCAGACATGTAACGAAGCTTCGTGACATCACCATTACATTCTCCATATGTTTAAGTGTTTATAATGTTTGTAAACGTTATAGTTTACTTATTTTACATTATTTCTGAATGTAACAAAATGCTACTTAGTATGTGACTTGTCTGTTTTTTTTTCTCAAAAATTGCTATGACTGATACGTGTAGTGTGTTTCTTTAAAGGGGTTACATGATGCGATTTCAAGTTTTCCTTTCTCTTTGGAGTGTTACAAGCTCTTGGTGCATAAAGAAGATCTTTAAAGTTGATAGCGTGTTAGAACGGGCCGTTTCAGGAGGGTGTGGTTGACTCTTAACATTGATAAAAAAAAAAATATCTCTTCTTAGAATCCCGCCTCTGCTCACTCAAGACGGCCTCCGTTCCCTCTAGGTCTCCGGACTCCGCTCAAAGTAGTTTCGCTTTCTCAACGAAACAGCATCACACACCGCGGCCTTGAATGAGCAGAGGCTGGAGGCCTAGAGTGAGCTGTTGTTTTGTTTGGCCTTCCAAAAGAGGAAATGACAAATCATGTTTATATCACGTTTAGAATGTGTTTTAATGTTTATTTCTCGTCGCTCTGGCCAGACAGGGCATCACAATATGTTGAAGGGCGTAACATTTCCGTCACACGCTTGAGGCATTCAGCCAATCACAATGCACTGGATAGCTGGCCAATCACAGCACACCACGCTTTTTAGAGCGATGAGTTTTGTAAAAATCAACGTGTTTCAGAAGACGGGGCATAGAGAAGAAACAATAATGTACAGTATGTGGAAAATAATGTTGTTTTTTTTAACCTTAAACTGCATAAACACATTTCATTACACCGAAACACAAAATAATGTTCTTTTTGCAGCATCAAATTACCCTTTAAATGACTTTTTTAACCATTTAACTGAAAGTATTAATTGGTCAAAATTCTTACTTTCAATTAAGGTCATCACTAGAAGCCACATATTCATCATTTAATAATGTGTTGCCAATAGTAAAATATTCTGTTGACAGTGTGTCATATTAATTAATTATTTTAATTTATTAAATACTACATTAATGCTTATAATTCTTTGCAATTTCAAGGTTAGCGTTTTTTTTTTTGTCATCTTTCCGTTGTTTAACACATCAACAATAAATTCGAGCAGCATATCATAAACACAATAACAACAATAATAAAATTAAATTAAATTAAATTAAAATAAATAAATATAAAGTGAAGATAATACCAAAAAAAATTGTAAAGCAAATTCTAAGTCAAATTAAATTGCATTTCAGTGGCGGTTAATCCATGTGTGTTGTCAGTCATTTAGAGTTTTAAGGCACTCTTTGTTTTTAATTGTTTTAAGTATTTAAATAAAATTCTAAATTCATTTTTCTCTCAAAACATGGAGTTTTTAACAAATTGAAGCCTTTAACAAATCTGCATTTGTGTACATGAACTTTAAAATTCAAAACTTCAATCTCTTTGTTTTGCATAAAGACACCAAATATAAGAATGTGATCAGCAGAAGGCGGCATTATTTGTCTTCAGCCACTTTAACACTAGTACAGTAAAAATGATGTTTAATATCTTTCAGGCAGAAATATCATGCATTACTATCCAAATGAAATTCGAAGAAATCTGTTACATGGATAAATGTCATCAAAGGCGTAGCAAGGGCAGGTAAGGCAGGCAATGCCTGGGGCCCCACATTTTGAGGGGGCCCCCGACAGCTGACCATTTGAACAATCTGAAATGTCATTATTAATATAACATGGAGCAATATATCTGAATCCCCCTAGGGGGACCCCTCTCGCGTTACGCTGGATGTGCTTGCTTTTATCTCGTGATGCGTTGGCCTCCGGTTTCAAACTGGCACAGTGCTTACTCGTGCATTTCCTGATTTAAACATGAAGAGGACTTATCCTTCTGGCAGCCAGAAGTGGAAAAAAAGCAAGAAGAGGAAGAAAAGAGGTAACATGCAAGCGGTAAATGATGGAGATAAGATTGACTTAAGTATAATTATATAACAAACAAATGTTGTCATTGTTAATTCCAGCTTATTTTCATTTAATTATTTGCAAGATGAATGACTGGTAATAGTCCAATTACCAACAGGGTTACTGGGAAACAGGTTAGCTAGGGTTGCACTTAGCAGCAGCATATTATGGTAGTGTTTAGCAGGTATTAATATAGGCTGCAATAGAATAGGAGGTACCGGGAAAGATGCGCACATCACCTGCATCCAATGTTTTATAAATATTTTTGGTCACATTACCGCCAAAATATCTTAATGGGGTGCTATTATGCTTTTTCACTTTTTCAACTTCAGTTAGTCTGAATGTTGCTGTGTTGAGTATTCACTGAGTTACAGTTCATTTTAATGACGCATTTGTTTTTGAAGATCAGCGCAGACAAAGGCTGCAGACAGCACTCCTTGTTTGTTATCTTTATTTTATAAGTGCACAAAGTTTTGTTGTTATTATGTCTGTATACAAAAAAAAGTAGACCCTTTACAGATTCGATTGATCTATTGCTCTTATCTGTACGATCAAAACTGAAAGTGTATAATTTAAGTTCTTTTCGGGGTTATCAGGAGAAAATACCCCAAAACGCGTATACGCGTTAATCGACTCCAGAAATAATTTTTAAGGGGTTAGTTCAGCCAAAAATGAAAATTATGTCATTAATGACTCACCCTCATGTCGGTCCAAACCCGTAAGACCTCCGTTCATCTTCGGAACACAGTTTAAGATATTTTAGATTTAGTCCGAGAGCTTTCAGTCCCTCCATTGAGAATGTATGTACGGTTTACTGTCCACGTCCAGAAAGGTAATAAAAACATCATCAAAGTAGTCCATGTGACATCAGAGGGTCCGTTAGAATTTACTGAAGCATAGAAAACAAAACTTCGTTCAAAAAAAAAAAAAAATGAAGACACAACTCCGACATACTACTTCTCTTCCGGGTCTGTTGCTAACCCCACTGCAGTGACACCGCTGACATACGACGCTGCTGACGTGTTTTCTGGTGCGCCCAATAACAAAGAAAACACGTCAGCAGCGTCGTATGTCAGCGGCGTCACTACAGTGTTGTGAACGTACTCACAACAGACCCGGAAGAGAAGAAAAAGCGGAATAAAGTTGTCATTTTTGTTATTTTTTTGGAACAAAATGTATTTTCGATGCTTCTATAAATTCTAACGGACCCTCTGATGTCACATGGACTACTTTGATGATGTTTTTATTACCTTTCTGGACATGGACAGTATACCGTACATACATTCTCAATGGAGGAACAGAAAGCTCTCGGACTAAATCTAAAATATCTTAAATTGTGTTCCGAAGATGAACGGAGGTCTTACGGATTTGGAACGACATAAGGGTGAGTCATTAATGACATAATTTTCATTTTTGGCTGAACTAACCCTTTAAGTGGCCACAGGGCTATTTTGCATCTCTGAGCAACATGAAGGTGTTTCGTTCCTGAATGAATCAAACATTTAAATGATTCGGTTCAATCGCAATGACTCACTTATTAACAGTGACTTGCTGCCGCCTACTGGGGGTTTTAATTTCACATTTAAAGTACATTTTTATTATTTAAATAATTTCAAATATCAGTATTCAACGTTTTACGTTTAATATATCAAAACATTTATTATGCACATGTAAAAATAGGCCTTTGTAAAGGTAAATAAAAATATGCAGATTTGAGAATGTAAAAGCTGACAGAACACTGATGAAAATAAATTTCTTAAGAATAAATTGTACTATGTAGATTGTACTGTATCTTCAATATTGTATTGTACAGTATTGTATCTTCTGCCATAAAGATGAAGATTGATATTATGTGAAAGAATAAGCACTTTGTTTAAAAAAAAAAATTGTTCTATTATGTGTGTTTTAACTACTTTTTGTTAGTTTATATTACGGTTACCACACCTCAAGACATCGATCAGATGATATATTTAAAGGGATTTGTCCGGTTTATGTACTTAAATCGTTATTGTGAGTAGGATTATTTCTTCTGCATCTCATCCAACGCCTCTTTTGCTGGTTCCAAAACTTCATTTTAAAGCTGGTAATGGAGGCTTGAGCCGCTGATAGCATTCTAACGCAGTTATTAATGAAGTTATTAGAAAGAGAGCGAGAGAGACAGAGAAAGACAAAGAGATATCTCATGTTAATTATTCTACCTCTGTGCGTCCCTCAACAGTGTTCTGCAGCAGCGTCTCTAAACAGCGCTGTTATTACCTCACTAGTGCGAAATGTCATGTGTATTTACTTTCAGAAAATTCATCTGTCATGTTGTTGTTTTTGTTAGTCCTGTAATTCCGTTATTACAGTTTTACTAAGTGATATGGAACTGAAATGCGGTCAGGAGAGCTGTCTGGAACTACCCAGACTGCATTTCAACGTTGACACGTCAGGTACCAGGGTTGAATCAACGTTGAATTACCTTTCAATTTTGCAAATTGGATCAACGTTGATATTGTGACGCTGTTTCACCGTCTGACCTTCATCATGAGTGAATTATGGTCGTTCTGGAGACGTTGGATTAACGTTGAATTAGGTGTTGATTTTGAAAAGTGAATCAACGTTGATAACGTGACGATGTTTCACCATCATACCTTTCAGCATGGGTAAATAAATACACAACTGTTAAACTGTAAAAAATCAAAGGACTGGCAGCAATGGCTTTACAACCAACTTCAATAAACTACCACATGCTCAAAATTGTTCAAAAATATGTGTTTTAATTTGTAAACATACTGTATAAAACAGATGGAAATAATCCCAAACTTTAGCTGGCAGTGTTTGTGCATGGATGTTTCGTTAAAACATGTAGAAGAACAATCCAAATACAATAATATTTAAAGGTTTTTGTAAAATAATATGCATATATTGTGCAGCTCTTGCAAGAGAAACCCTTGTATCTTTATAACTGAAACCAGCTTGTCTCATGACAAGAGATTTGTACAGTTGTGCAGTGAAAATGTGTTGAACAGTTCGAGAAGGGAACCGGCGACCAGGGGCGCTGTAAGGGGAGGGGAGGTTAGGACGATTCCAAGGGTCCAGCGTTAGAGGGGGCACCACGAGGGGGGAAGCAATTTCTAATGAGGGAAACCCCCCCCACTGCGTTTTTTTACCGCGGGTAACACGGAATGTGATTTCTACCGAGGGGGACCCTAAAATATTAGAACCAACAGCATTGTGCATATAGTGTGATTGTGCTTCTGGTGATTCTCGAAAGTGTCCCAGCTCTAGCTCCTTTCTGACGCCGTCCCCTCCACTCTCTCCCACCTGTATAAACAAACACAAAAACACCACAAATAAATCCTCATAAAATATCAACTTTGATATTGTGAAATATATTTAACTGAAAACTGAATGCAAAATAAATCACACAATATTTTCACTTTACAGTTCAATAACAGTGGGGTTGGAAACAAAGTGCACAACACTATTCATTGAACACTTATTTAATGTATTCAGATGAAAGTTTACAATATTAACAAATTATTCACAAGCAGTGTTTTTAGAGCCCCCAGCTACACTGTTTTAATCAGAACCCTAGCTATACAGAGTATTTAGTAAAACAAGTAAAATCAAATTAAGTGCATTTTTATTAAACCAAGTAAAAAAAAATCACAACCTATCACAAAAGCTCAGTGAATCTCTACCAGAAGTGACAGTGCAGTGTAGCAGATGAATAATTTCTTACCAATGTTTCAATAATTAGCTGGATCCTTGATGACTCTACGAGGGGAAAGAAGAAACAGTTTACTGAAAAGTTCTTAAAAAGCAGGATTTCATTTTATAACATTTCTTTAAACCAGTGGTTCTCAAACTTTTTATACCAAGTACCCCTTCAGAAAATATTTGTCTCTCTGATTACCACCATAATGACCAACATTACATTTCAGCAGCGTAGTAGGCCTAACTATTCAGCTACAGTTAAAAAATGATGCAGTTTTATTCCTAATAAGAATATTTATTGTTGTCAGCCACTTTAACATTGTAAATACACAGTTTGAACACTGCACTGTGCTTACATACAGGTAAATGAAAACTTAGTTTAAATTAAAATGTGTTATAACAAAATTTAGATAAATGTAAAAAAAATAAATAAATAAACCCTTACTCAAAGATTAAATTAAAATGTATTAACATTAATTTATATTTAATTTAGTGATTCCTCTGTGTACCACTAGAGGGAGCCTGAGTACCACTAGTGCTACTCGTACAGCACTTTGAGAATCACTGCTTTTAAACAACAATCTTAATTCAATTAAATGTACCGACATCTGCAATTATATATTTCAGAAAACATGAAGAGTGTGTTATCTTTTATAAGATTAAAAATATATATATAACAAACCTAATGCATGGGATTCATATAAGGAAAAATCTCTAAAAGACAGACATAAACACATAATTTACCAGCAACACAACATGAGATGAACATCTAACTTGAGCATCTGTGATAAAGCAATACACAAATACACACACAGGTATTTATCTTCTGCAGGTTACATGTCCTTTACACATTTGTAAACTCTGGTAACGTTATACTTTAATATTTTCTAAAGATAATAAAGATAGCGATTTTCTTACCTAATTTCGCCAGTATGCAGGACCTTGCAGAACACTGACCCTTCTTGTGTTTTTTTTTTTTTAAGTTTTTTTATTTTTTTATAAAGCTTTATTAAATTCTTACAAAATACAGACAGCAAATTTAAGAACAAAATACAGATATAACACATATAGCGAGAACAAAGCAAAACAGAAAAGAAAAGGAAAACTTCAAAAAAAAAAACACGAGAGTATTTCATGTAAACAGTTTTAGGGATTTACAGATGTCAATAGTCCTTAGAGCCTTTGTGTTTTTTGACAAAGAGATAGTCATCATATACTGTTCAAGTTCTTTCTTCATTAGAAAGAGTTCAGGCTTTCTATTGGTGAATTTGCTCTTGTGTATATGAAAATTTTGCTAAAAATAAAAAACAGATTTATAAAAAATAAAAGGCATTACCATCTTTGTGATTAAAGTGATGAAAACCAAAAATAACATTCTTAAAATAAAAGGCAAAAATCAGAAAATACAAAATCAGCAATAAACTTTTGGAAGTCCCTCCAGAATTTGTAAGTGAATTCACATGACCAAAAAATAAGTGGGTAAATGTTTCAGGTGCCCTTGGCAGAAAGAGCAGTTAACATTTATATTAGACTTGAATTTTGATAGATAATGTCTTGCAGGGTAGAATTTGTGTATCAGTTTAAATGAAATCTCTTTAATTTTATTTGTTAATAAGAACTTCTGAGGTAAAAGTCCAAACTTTTTTCCACTCAATATCAGCCACAAAATTTAGACCAATAAAACGTGGCTGGTGGGATAGAAAACTAGAGCATCCTGAAACATAGATCTTATCTTGGAGTTCAGACGCTTACCAGATGAAAAGCAAACCTTACCAAGAGAAGACTGACACACATCAGGAGGAATAAATGATAAGGGAGGAGAGCTGTAGGAGCACCTGAATAACATGCACAGACCAGACGGGATAGCATCAAATACCACAGAAAATTCTCTAGGCGTTATTGGTATTATATCTCCTGAGAAATTCAGAGTAATTGTACAATAAGCCATCTTCCTTGAACAGTTGACTAACCAAAAACAATTCCGTTGCTAAACCAATTATCCAAAAATAATGTTTTGTTTTTATAAACAATATTACAGTTATTCCAAATAAAAACAGCTTTGTGGAGAGAAATTATGTTTGTAAAACCAATGTCCATGCTAAAAGAACCTGTTGATGGAAATGAGAAAGTTTTCAGCGGTATTTTTGGAATGCTATAATTGCATAGCAGCAGGAAGTTAAGGCCACCTAAATTTGAGAATACAAAATGAGAAATAAAATGCCAAATGGATGTGGGGTTTTTCAAGTAGTTTTTGATCAAGTTTATTTTGAAGGTGTTATTAAGTGAACCAAAATCGATAAAAAATTTCAGACCACCTTTGTCACAGTGGCTTAAAGTGACAGATTTTCGTAGGTAGTGGGGTTTTATTCTTCCATAAAAAATTGTGTAAGATTTTGTTAATTGATTTTACAAGTAGTGTTATCAACATGTAAAGATTGAGCAGCATAGGTTAGACGAGAGATTCCTTCAGCCTTTGGAAAGCAGAACTCTGCCCTTCAAAGACAAGTCTCTCTGGAGCCAGTGATTAAGGATTTTTTGGGTTTTTTCTATAATGGGAGTGAAGTTTATAGAGCTTCTTGATTGCTCATTTTTAGTGATTTGAATACCAAGGTATGTAACAGAATTTTTTACATGGATTCCATGGATTGAGGCCGTCAAGCAGGCTTTAACAGGCAAAAGTTCACATTTATTTAGATTAAGGGAGAGTCCGGAGGCTTTAGAAAAGGATTGGATAGTGTCGACTGCCGCCGATACTTGAGATGCATCCCTGAGAAATAGAGCAGTGTCATCTGCAAGCTGGCTTATGAGTATTTCTCTGTTTGCAATGACCAAGCCCTTTAACGGACTAAGTTTGATGTGTGAACTAAGGAGTTGTACAGAAAGGAGAAATAGATACACTGACAGGGGGCACCCCTGCCTCACTCCACGCTTCAGGGAAAAATTCTGGGGGAAGTACCGCTAGCAAGCTTTATAGAACTATTACTATTGGAATATAACATCTGAACTGCATTGCAAAAGGATTGACCAAAGCCAAATTTATTCAAAGCCGTAATAATAAAATCATGTTCCAGGGAGTCAAAAAGCCTTATAGAAATCGAGAAAAAGAATAAAAACTGTCATCTTGCACAAGTTCTGAGTAATCCATTATATCTAAAATTAATCTTATGTTGTTAGAAATATGACGATTCTGCATAAAACCAGATTGACTCTCATCAATGACTGTATCTAAAATAGGTTTTACTCTATTTGCAAGGATCTGTGCTAGTATCTTATAATCATTATTCAATAAAGAGATTGGTCGCCAATTATCTAAGAGCAGAGGGTCCTTTCTTGGTTTCGGAATCAGGGTAATTAGTCCCTGACATAAAGTGGAAGGGAGTGCACCCCATCAATGCTTTCCTTAAAGACTTCCAAAAGAAATGGGGCTAAGCTGTCAGAGAATTGTTTATAAAGCTCGGCAGTAAGGCCGTCTGTCCCGGGGGACTTGTTTAGCTTAAGGTACTTTATAGCATCTGTGACTTCATTCAGGGAAATTACCCTGTCACAAAATTCACAATCAGCCTCACTCAGCTGGGTGATATTATTTACAGAATTAAAAAAGGAAAAAGCAGCTTGAGGGAAATACTTGGAAGAGGAAAGTTTACTGTAAAAATCTGCACAATATTTTGCAATGGTGCTCTGATCATTAGAAATTGTCCCGTTAATATTCAATTTTAGAATAGAATTAGTGTTGGATTGATGTTTCTCTAGTCTGAAAAAGTAAGCCGAATTCTGCTCACCTTCTTCAAGCCACTTTTTGCGAGACCGGACAAATGCTCCTTCAGCTTTACGCTTATAAATCTCATCCAACCTATGCTGCCAGTCATTTAGTTCAGTCTTATCAGATTCGCTGAAAGCCTCTATCGGTTTGGAAGTTAAAAAAGCAATCTTCTCTATTACCACTGTCTCCCTCAGCCCTTCTTCTCCTCGCTACCTCAATGCAGTATTTTCTAAAAAACTTACCAAGTTCATATTTCAGAAGCTCCCAATTATTACAGAATATCTTTTCAGCTAAAGCTTTTCTCCAATAATGTTTTATCAGATTATGAACTTCGGTAATCACTTCTTTATGCTCAAGGATAGTACTGTTAAGCTTCCAATATGAAAATTTAGCACTAGAGGGGGAAGACAAAGGGACAGTTAAATGAATTGTTAGCATATAGCTGTAAAGTATATGTTTACCCAATTCAATATAATTATAACAGCTAGGTTTGCAGAGCTCAACCAGAAACGTCTGCTCAGAGCGCCATCTTGGCCCCCTCCGACCCTTCTTGTGTTCACATTAGTGTTTGTTCTCCATTGATGTCACGACTCAAATTCGCTCAAAAAATAAAAATGTAATATTAAATAATTCGGGACCGACCGAGCAGTTACACCGAGCAGCAGCTCACAGTCAGCTGCCTCACTCACAGAAAGATGATAATAACCGTCATATTTTCAAATGTAGAAAGGCGCGAACCGTTTCATTTTCCAGTTTCCCGGATGACAGCCAGATTAACCAATCATGATCAAAGCAGTAAAGAAGAACAACCAATAGGAATTGTTTCAGCGTGATAAAGCGAAATGTATTTAGTTTTATTGTTGTTAATGATGATAATATTTAACATATACCTTTAGATTTTAGAATAGGTTTCATGATCAAAATATTGTAAAATGCTATTAAAATAATAAAAAAGATCTTAATTTAATATTAATTTATTTTGTATGCTGTTGAAAACATTAAGCTGATTCAACATACAGATCTTATTAAAAAAATTAATGTTGATTTACAAGTGTTTTTGTTAACCTTTTTCAACCATTTAGCACTAAACATTTTTTAGTCGGTCATGTGCGGGCTGGGGGTACTTCTTTCGTCAACTATCTTGTTCTGATAGTGTCAGCTTTTGAAAACCTCTCCGATAAAACATTTCTTTCAAGAGGAATAGTGATCTCAAAACCTTGTTGTTACATTTATTATCCAAGAAATTATAATTGTCAATAAACAAATCATACAGAGGAATATTGTAAGATAACTTTAATTAAATTCATCAAAGCTACGGGAAAAAGCTCTGACAACTAAAGAAAAATCATCTCTATGAACAATCCACATTAAATCTCAACATTATCATAACATAAATTATCACAACATAAATTATCATAACATATTAACCTCTTCGTTTATTAAATGTGTTTTCAGAGGTGTGATATTTGAACGATTG
Organism: Cyprinus carpio; assembly: GCF_018340385.1. NCBI lineage: Eukaryota > Metazoa > Chordata > Actinopteri > Cypriniformes > Cyprinidae > Cyprinus > Cyprinus carpio. The sequence continues at coordinate 34,722,848 of NC_056599.1, read as the reverse complement.
GCAGCGTGTACAAATGTTTCATGAATCACATGTGAATCCTGTCACAAGTTCTATTGTGTCCACTGATCTGAGCTCGTTTTTACATCAGAGTGTGTCTCTCTGTGTGTGTGTTTTCTAGTGTGGATCATGGAGGATTTCACATGATCACAGCAGGACTCCACAAATGTAAGTTCACACACAGACACACACAGATTTCTTGTTTGTAGTTTGGTTGTAAATGTGTGTGTTGTAATGTGTGTGTTGTGTTCAGACGCCTGTGATCTCACACTGGATCCAAACACAGCAGACAGACACCTCGTTCTGTCTGAGGAGAACAGAAAGGTGACGTGGGTCTCTGAGGAACAGTCATATCCTGATCATCCGGACAGATTTGATGAGTGTCCTCAGGTTCTGTGTTCAGAGAGTCTGACTGGATGCTGTTACTGGGAGACTGAATAGATTAAATGAGAAGTTTATATATCAGTGTCTTATAAAGAAATCAAGAGGAAAGGATGGAGTGCTGACTGTGTGTTTGGAGGTAATGTGAACTCCTGGAGTCTGATCTGCTCTGGTCACACATTCACTGCTCTTCACAATAATACACACACTGTGATCTCTGCTGCTCCAGACTCCTGTAAGAGAGTAGCAGTGTTTCTGGACGAGTCGAGCGGCTCTCTGTCCTTCTACAGCGTCTCTGACACACACACACACACACACTTACACACATTCACACACACATTCACTCAACCTCTACACGCTGGATTTAGACTTCCTTATTCAAACTCTTCAGTGTCTCTGTGTCACATTAAACATTAAACACACACAGACTCTCTCTCTCTCACACACACACACACACACTCACACACACTCACACACACACACACACTGATAAATATGTGAAAAATAATATGTCATATTTACTCTGTTGTGTCATATTTCTCAGGCTGTATTTCCAGGAGTTCATTTAATTTTAGTGTAATAGAATTCAGAATAAAATTACTTCATCATCATCATCATCGTTATTATTACAGTTTTGAAACCAGCATTGAAAAGCAGTGATAGAGAAAAAAAAAAGTGTTTATGCAACTCTACTTCAGATAAATTCTTTTGAAACATTTAATCGTCTGCAGCCTCTTCATTTTTGAGGAAAATCAATGTAATATATTTCTGTTCAATAATATTTTTGGATTATTATTTAAAATTTGAAGGGGATTTTGATACTTTGAATATTTATAAAAAAAATTAATGAGCCATTTTTTTCCATTAAAATTAATTAAACTCAGTCACTTCATTTTTGGGTCCCATTTGTTAATGAAATCTTTATGAATTTTTTTTTTTCATCAGGAAAATCATATATATATAATCATATTTTTGTTCAATGACATTTTTCGATTATTATTTTACATTTTGAGAAGATTTTATGATAATATGCAATATTTATAAAATTATTATTAGCAATTTTTTTCCATTAAAAATTAATTTAAACTCTAAGTCACATCTGTTAATGAAATCTAAGTGTTTTCTTTTTCTTTCTTTTCTTTTTCCTTTCCTTTCTATTACTTATCACAAAAAACAATCAGGATAATCAATGTAATATATTTATGTTCAATAATAATAATAATAATAATCTTAGTGTTTTTTTCTTTCTTTTCTTCTTATTATTATCAGGATAATCAATGTAATATGTTTATGTTCAATAATAATAATAATCTTAGTGTTTTTTTATTTTATTTTCTATTAATATCAGGAAAATCAATGTAATAAAATTCTCTGTTCAATAATATTTTTTAATTATTATTTTACATTTTGAGAGGATATATGATACTGTGCAATATTTATACCATTTTTGTTAGCTATTTTAATCCTTAAAATTAATTAAACTCTGTCACTTCATTTTTGCTTCACATCTGTTAATGAAATCTGTGTGTGTGTGTGTGTGTGTGTGTGTGTGTGTGTGTGTGTGTGTGTGTGTGTGTGTGTGTGTGTGTGTGTGTGTGCTTTATTATTATTCTCAGGAAAATCAATGTAATATATTTCTGTTCAATAATATTTTTTTAATTTTTGAGGGTATTTTATGATACTGTGCAATATTTATACCATTTTTCATGAGCTCTTTTTGTTTCCGTTAAAATTAATTAAACTCTGAGTCACTTCATTTTTGCTTCACATCTGATAATGAAATCTATGTGTGTTTTTGTTTGTTTGTTTGTTTGTTTGTTTGTTGTTTTTCTTTTCTTTTTTCTTTTTTTTATTATCAGGAAAATCAATGTAATAAACATTTGGTAATAAAATCTAAGTGTTTTTTATTTTTCATCAGGAAAAACAATGTAATATATTTCTGTTCAATAATAATAATAATAATGATAATAATAATAATCTTAGTGTTTTTTTCTTTCTTTTCTTTTTATTATCAGGAAAATCAATGTAATATATTTCTGTTCAATAATTAATAATAATAATGATAATAATAATAATCTTAAGTGTTTTTTTCTTTCTTTTCTTTTTTTATTATCAGGAAAATCAATGTAATATATTTCTGTTCAATATTAATAATAATAATGATAATAAAAATAATCTTAGTGTTTTTTTCTTTCTTTTCTTTTTTATTATCAGGAAAATCAATGTAATATATTTCTGTTCAATAATAATGATAATAATAATAATAATCTTAGTGTTTTTTTTTTCTTTCTTTTCTTTTTTATTATCAGGAAAATCAATGTAATATATTTATGTTCAATAATAATAATAATAATCTTAGTGTTTTTTTCTTTCTTTTCTTTTTTTTATTATCAGGAAAATCAATGTAATATATTTCTGTTCAATAATAATAATAATAATAATAATAATAATAATAATCTTAGTGTTTTTTTCTTTACTTTCCTTTTTTTATTATCAGGAAAATCAATGTAATATATTTCTGTTCAATAATAATAATAATAATCTTAGTGTTTTTTTCTTTCTTTTCTTTTTTTATTATCAGGAAAATCAATGTAATATATTTCTGTTCAATATTAATGATAATAATAATAATAATCTTAAGTGTTTTTTTCTTTCTTTTCTTTTTTATTATCAGGAAAATCAATGTAATATATTTCTGTTCAATAATAATAATAATAATAATAATAATAATAATAATAATAATAATCTTAGTGTTTTTTTTTCTTTTTCTTTTCTTTTTTTTTATTATCAGGAAAATCAATGTAATATATTTCTGTTCAATCATAATGATAATAATAATAATAATAATAATAATAATAATAATCTTAGTGTTTTTTTTTTTCTTTTTCTTTTTATTATCAGAAAATCAATGTAATATATTTCTGTTCAATATTAATGATAATAATAATAATAATCTTAGTGTTTTTTTCTTTCTTTTCTTTTTTATTATCAGGAAAATCAATGTAATATATTTCTGTTCAATACATAATAATAATAATAATAATAATAATAATAATAATCTTAGTGTTTTTTTCTTTCTTTTTTCTTTTTTTATTATCAGGAAAATCAATGTAATATATTTCTGTTCAATATTAATAATAATAATAATAATAATAATCTTAGTGTTTTTTTCTTTTCTTTTTTTTTTATTATCAGGAAAATCAATGTAATATATTTCTGTTCAATATTAATAATAATAATAATAATAATAATAATAATAATCTTAGTGTTTTTTTTCTTTCTTTTCTTTTTTTTATTATCAGGAAAATCAATGTAATATATTTCTGTTCAATAATAATGATAATAATAATAATCTTAGTTTTCTTTTTTTTCTTTTTTTTATTATCAGGAAAATCTATGTAATATATTTCTGTTCAATATTAATGATAATAATAATAATAATAATAATAATAATAATAATAATCTTAGTGTTTTTTTCTTTCTTTTCTTTTTTTTATTATCTGGAAAATCAATGTAATATATTTCTGTTCAATATTAATGATAATAATAATAATAATAATAATAATAATAATAATAATAATAATAATAATAATAATAATAATAATCTTAGTGTTTTTTTCTTTCTTTTCTTTTTTTATTATCAGGAAAATCAATGTAATATATTTCTGTTCAATAATAATGATAATAATAATAATCTTAAGTGTTTTTTTCTTTCTTTTCTTTTTTATTATCAGGAAAATCAATGTAATATATTTCTGTTCAATAATAATGATAATAATAATAATCTTAGTGTTTTTTTTTTCTTTCATTTCTTTTTTATTATCAGGAAAATCAATGTAATATATTTCTGTTTAATAATAATAATAATAATAATAATAATAATAATAATAATAATAATAATATAATAATAATAATAATAATCTTAGTGTTTTTTTCTTTCCTTTCCTTTTTTATTATCAGGAAAATCAATGTAATATATTTCTGTTCAATAATAATAATAATAATAATAATAATCTTAGTGGTTTTTCTTTCTTTTATAATAACAAAAAAAAAAATAAAATATATATATTCAAAAAAATATTTTAAAAATATTTTTACAACATTATGATATTATATTATAATACTCAACAATATTTATACCATTTTTCATGAGCTATTTTTGTTTCCATTAAAATTAATTAAACTCTGAGTCACTTCATTTTTGCTTCACATCTGTTAATGAAATCTATGTGTCCTTTAAGTCTTTTTGCATCACTCTTGACAAAACCTTCTCAAACCTTTTCTTTTTTCTTTTTTTTATTATCAGGAAAATCAATGTAATAAACATTTGGTAATAAAATCTAAGTGTTTTTTATTTTTCATCAGGAAAAATAATGTAATATATTTCTGTTCAATATTTTTTTATTATTATTTTTCTAAATTTTGAGAGGATTTTATGATACTATGCAATATTTATACAATTTCTGTTAGCTTTTTTTCATTAAAATTAATTAAACTAAGTCCCTTCATTTTTTCTTCACATCTGTTAAAGAAATCTAAGTGTTTCTTTTTTATTTTATTATTATTATTATTATTATTATTATTATTATTATTATTATTATTATTATTATTATTATCAGGAAAATCAATGTAAAATGCTTCTGTTCAATAATAATGATAATAATAATAATAATAATCTTAGTGTTTTTTTCTTTCTTTTCTTTTTATTATTATCAGGAAAATCAATGTAATATATTTCTGTTAAATAATAATGATAATAATAATAATAATCTTAGTGTTTTTTTTTTCTTTCTTTTCTTTTTTTTTATCAGGAAAATCAATGTAATATATTTATGTTCAATAATATTTTTTAATTATTTTTTTACATTTTGAGGGTATTTTATGATACTGTGCAATATTTATACCATTTTTCATGAGCTATTTTTGTTTCCATTAAAATTAATTAAACTCTGAGTCACTTCATTTTTGCTTCACATCTGATAATGAAATCTATGTGTGTTTTTGTTTGTTTGTTTGTTTTTTGTTGTTGTTGTTTTTCTTTTCTTTTTTCTTTATTTTTTATTATCAGGAAAATCAATGTAATAAACATTTGGTAATAAAATCTAAGTGTTTTTTATTTTTTATTTTTCATCAGGAAAAATAATGTAATATATTTCTGTTCAATATTTTTTTATTATTATTATTTTAGATTTAATGATACTATACAATATTTATACATTTTTTGTTAGCTTTTCTTTCCATTAAAATTAATTAAACTCTAAGCCCTCTTCCTATTTTGCTCAAATCTGTAATGAAATCTGTCGTTTGCTTCTTTCTTTTCTTTTTCTTGCTTTTTTAATTCTCAGGAAAATCATATGTAATAGATTCATGTTCATATAATGATACTAATAATAATAATAATAATAATAATAATCTTAGTGTTTTTTTCTTACTTTCCTTTTTTATTATCAGAAAATCAATGTAAT
>NC_056599.1:34714163-34716292 GCF_018340385.1 Cyprinus carpio | reverse complement strand
CTAACTTCATTTTGAGCCAAAATAAAAAAAAATTTACCAGATTTTTTCAATGAAAACCGGGGACATTTCCTAGTTCAATGGTAAAAGTATCATTGAACTCTCGCTTGTTATTATCCATGAATTAAAAAACGGGGACAAAACTTTTTCCTCTGTTTTTGTATTTTTATTGTTTTGGGCTTCTAATTCAACTAATGAACTGAATTACTGTTATTCTAATTCATTTTTGTTCAACAATACACATATTAAGTGGCATCAACGTTTCTTTAAATTTACTACTTAAGCAGTTTTTATAGAATCATAAACATGGAACAGAAGGAATAATGTAATATGTATTTAAAACAAATAAAAAACACAACATCCTTAAAAAACAATTTCAAATTAAACAAGACCACACCTTCCTAAGATAATTTTATCCATCATAAAACAGTGCATCCTCATTCAACTTCACAACATCTCCGACAAAGTGGTTTAATTTTTATTTTATGTATTTATTTATTTATTTATTTGCCATTTGTCAAGTGATTTCGATTGCAGGGAGCATGGACAGCCAGCGAACATTACTGTGACCAAGTATGTTATGGTATTCTTGACCAACAAACTCACAAAAGCTCTTTAGTCTTTCAACTCTGACTGTGAAAAAAATAAAAAAATCCCAAAATAATTGTGAGCAGGTACTCAACATCAAAGGGGAATCATACCCAAAGCTGTTCTGGCTGTGTTATGAATGAGGTGGAGCAGGGCAGCCTAAGCTGGCTAATTGCATCTCTCTGCAGGCATTTTTTATTTTGTATGGACATTGACTCTACCAAGTCTATTTAGTCCTCCACCAAGTTGGTGTTTGTGTTGTCTGCAGAGAATTCTACCACTTTGTTTTCAAGATGAAATTTTTGAACAACCACCAGGACCTCAGCTGCAATTTCCTCTGCGGTTTCCTCTTTCTCGATTCAATAAAAATCCAGCAGTTTTGAGCCCACAAATATGCTGCCAATCCAAAAATATTATTGAACAAAATATTACATTTAGTATGACCAAAAAAAAGGATCTAAAGAGTTTAATTTTAAAGGAAAAATAGCTAAAAAATATTTTTTCAGTTAAATATTTTTTAAAAAAAAAACTGTCAAATATTAAAAAAAAAAATTATTGAACAACAAACATTACATTGATCATTAAAAAAATATATATATATTTTTAGAACCAAAAATAATTTTAAAGCGAGAAATATATTTATTTGCATATTATGATCAAACCAAGTAAATATTAAACAAAAAAAATTATTGAACAAAAACATTACAATCATATATTTTAATTTGAAAAAAAAAAAAAAAAATCATATATTTTAAGAACCAAGTGTGACCAAAAAAAGGATCTAAAGAGTTTAATTTTAAAGGAAAAATAGCTAAAAATATTTTTATAAATATTGCATAGTATGATCAAATCACCTCAAAACTGTAAATATTAAACAAAAAATATTATTGAACAAAAACATTACTCTGATTTCCATGTTTTGAAAAAAAAAAGTCATATATTTTAAGAACCATGTGTGACCAAAAAAAAAAAAAGGATCTAAAGAGTTTAATTTTAAAGGAAAAATAGCTAAAAATATTTTTATAAATATTGCATATTATGATCAAATCACCACAAAACTCCAAATATTAAACAAAAAATATTATTGAACAAAAACATTACATTGATTTCCCTGTTTTAAAAAAAATCATATATTTTAAGAACCAAGTGTGACCAAAAAAAGGATCTAAAGAGTTTAATTTTAAAGGAAAAATAGCTAAAAATATTTTTATAAATATTGCATATTATGATCAAATCACCTCAAAACTGTAAATATTAAACAAAAATATTATTGAACAAAAACATTACATTGATTTCCATTTTGAAAAAAAAAAATATATATATATATTTTAAGAACCAAGTGTGACCAAAAAAAAGGATCTAAAGAGTTTAATTTTAAAGGACAAATAGCTAAAAATAACATAAAAAATAATTCAAAAAAACAACAAAACACCAAAATCCCTGATTTAAAAAAAAAAAAAAAAATCATATATTTTAAAGAAAAAAAAAAAAAAAAATCATATATTTTAAGGACTAAGTGTGACCCAAAAAAAGGATCTAAAGAG
>NC_056599.1:34705815-34713276 GCF_018340385.1 Cyprinus carpio | reverse complement strand
ACAAATTACTTAAGCTAGTCTTGTAACTTTTTTATTGGCTGACACTCCCTCTGAGTTCAAAATAAACCAATATCCCGGAGTAATTCATTACTCAACAGTACCACTGACTGAACTGGCCTGTGAAGAGAGAACTGAAGATGCAACACCCAAGCCGTAGGCCAGATAACGATATGAAAAGTATGACTCATTTCTAGTCAAGAACGGTTCATCGACACTGGATTCATGTTAAAATACATGAAGTACTTTACCTCATGTATTTAACATGAAGGTGTTTCCATGTACTTCAAGTACATGAAATTTCTTGTTATATGCTCTACATGCACCACATTGTTTCCTTTTATGTAATATAAAATTTGTTATTATAAAGATAAAGAAAAAAGAAAAACATGAATAAGTCTCATTATTATCACAATAATTCTTATTAATAATTATGTATTATGTATTTACTTGTGTATTGTTAACTTGCATCTGACCCGCCCCAAACCCAACCACCATCTGTCCCGCCCCCGCGCTCACAACAGACCCGCAAGAGAAGACAATGCTGAATAAAGTCGTAGTTTTTAAAATTTTTGGACGAAAATGTATTTTCGATGCTTCAAAAATTCTAACGGACCCTCTGATGTCACATGGACTACTTTGATGATGTTTTTATTACCTTTCTGGACGTGGACAGTATACCGTACATACATTCTCAATGGAGGGACAGAAAGCTCTTACGGGTTTGAAACGACATGAAGGTGAGTAATTAATGATATAATTTTCATTTTGGGTGAACTATCCCTTTAAGAAGGGACACTGTCAGAATCAGAATATGAATGAGCTTTATTGCCAAGTGTGCTAACACTACTGTCACTCAAATTAGCTGAATTTTATTTTTTCCGTCTTTGTACGCTGACCTAAAACACAGCTAATTAGCTGATTTTCTTTAATAATTATTATTTTTCTCTTCTATGCTGCGTGTATAACACGGTCAGGTTCAGAAGTGTGTCAGAACATTGCTATATTGCCTTGCTTTGTCTGAGTCTAGGTTTATTGATGTGATGAAAAAACAGAGAAACTCACATGTACACACAATTCTTAGCTGAATTTTCTTTTCTGATATTACACATTAATGTAAGCTGAGCATTTTCTTTGATGTTCTTGAGTATAGCGGTGTGTGTTTAACCACCAGTCAGGTTCAAATGTGGGTGCAAAAATTCCATTCAAACCTCTAGCACGAGGTTTGTCAGAGCGTTGCCATTGTGCGCAAGTAAGAAAATGGTAAATAAAAGCAACATGGTAAAAAGATGAAAATGACTTGATTTTACTTTCAATTTCTTTTACATTCTCCAAGGGATTAACATTAAAATTTTTCATAACTCCATGTAGGATGTTTCTGTACATAAATGTAAGTAGTAATGCAATATTTAGAAAATGTACTCTTGTACTCTTTATACTCAAATACTTTTAAAAACAAGTACTTCAGTACTTTTACTTAAGTAGACATCTGACTGTAGTACTTTTACTTGTACTTGAGTAAAATTTAGCAGGGGGTATCTGTACTTTTACTCAAGTAATGAAGCTGTGTACTCTGTCCGCCTCTGAAAATAATAAATGTATGAAACAAAATAAATATAATAAAATCCCTTCAAATTTCTAGATAATAATAAAAAATAAAAATATTATTGAATAAATATTACAATGATAAAAAAAAAACAAGTGTGATCCAAAAATTATGGCGCTCAGAACGTAATTAGTTTTAACAAAAAAAAAAAAAAAAGGCTCATGAAACTACTCCTCTTCATTTTTGGGCCGTGTTTGATACTTGAAATATAAGTTTGTTTTTGTTTTTTTACTTTTTTAAGGAAAATCAATGCAATGTATTTTGTTCAATAATATTTGTTCAATTATTATTTGGAATTTTGAGGAGATTTTATGATAGTATGTAATATTTATACAATTTATATTAACTATTTTTCTATTTAAATTAAGCTCTGGGCCTCTTCATTTTTGGGTCGCGTTTGAAACTTGAAATATAAGGGTTTCTTGGTTTTGTTTTGTTTCAAGGAACATCAATGTAATATATTTTTGTTCAATAATATTTTCTGACTATTTTAGACAATTCTGAGGGGATTTTATGATACTATGCAATATTTATAAAATTTATATGAACTATTTTTCCTTTAAAATTAATCAAGATCTGATTCTCTTCATTTTTGGGTCACACATAAACTTGAAATGTAAGTTTTTTTGTTTTGTTTCAAGGAACATCAGTGTAATATATTTTTGTTCAATAATATTTTCTGAATATTTTAGAGAATTTTGAGGGGATTTAATGATACTATTTAATATTTATACAATTTATATTTAATTTAAATCTGAGCCTCTTAATTTTTTGGGTCGCGTTTGATACAGTAAATTAAATTTAATTTTTTTTTTTTTCTTTTTCTTGCCCATGCCTCGCTCACAATTATAATCCAATTAAAAATCAAATCAAACACACAGAAGTAACATATATTTAATCAGCATGGAGCTCTATTTACAGCAAACCACAGGGAAACAAAAACTGTAAAAATAAAAATATTTTTTTAGAAATATAAAAAAAAAAAAAAGTTACTGGCCAACTGCTGCTTTTTAGCATTTTTTGAAGCGTTCATTTTAGGCGTTGCATGTACATTACTAATGATCATGATTTTAATTTGTGATATTTCATTCAGTGCAGCAGCTCAACTAGCTGATTAATATAAATGTTAAATAAGCTCAGACTCAGGCATCTTACATCTTACTGTTTGAAAAATTATTCTGCTCTAATCTGCCCAGCTTTGTGTGTGTGTGTGTGTTTGTGACATATGAGGACACAAATTTGTATAATGACATGGGTATGACCAGTGGTGTAATGTAATGAAGTAAAAATACTTTGTTACAGTACTTAAGTATTTTTTTGGGAGTATCTGTACTTTACTTTAGTTTTTATATTTCAGCCAACTTTTACTTTTACTTCACTACATTTACTAATTAAAATATATACTTTTACTTCAATACATTTCCCCAAAGCATATTCGATACTTACTACAAAATAGTCAGAAGAACACAGACTGCAGGAAAGCAGGTTTGACGAATCAGTGGTCTGGCTTTTGCAAGTTAAGACTCATAAAAACGCCTTTGCTCATGTGCAAACAAGTGCGCGCTGCGCACAACCGCAGATGATTCATTTTCCACTCAAGTTGAGTCTGGGGTGTGCGGCAGCATTGTCTGTGATAATATGATAAGTATTATAATGATGTGCAATCTGACATTATCAAATATATCACCAAATCACACACAGAGTGCATGCACATTAATTTATTAATTTATTAAATTCGTGGCCTAGTGGTTAGAGAGTTTGACTCCTAACCCTAAGGTTGTGGGTTTGAGTCTCGGGCCGGTAATACCACAACTGAGGTGCCCTTGAGCAAGGCACCGAACCCCCAACTGCTCCCCGGGCGCCGCAGCATAAATGGTACCCACTGCTCCGGGTGTGTGTTCACTGCTGTGTGTGTGCACTTTGGATGGGTTAAATACAGAGCACGAATTCTGAGTACGAACGCTTCAGGTGCTTCGCAGTTGTGCTGTTGTGCGCTGATTTTCTGAGAGATTTACATCAGACGAAGGTAAGTATACATACATAAAAACCATTTAAATTAAAAAAAAAAAAATTCAGAAAATAACATTAAAATTGGTTCAATGATGTATTATTTCTCTCAAACTGTATGTATAGCCCGGTGTTGTTTCAAGCCGTTTGTTCCCGCTTCAGCGGCCTTCAGTCAGCGCGCGGTCACAGCTTCCAGAGAGATTTATATCAGAAGAAAGTAAGGAAGAATTTACAGAAACATTTTAAATAAGCTATATACCAAAGCTTAATGTTAAGTGTTTGTAATCGGATATATATTGAGGTGGGTTTATGTTGTAAAATTAGTTTAGATATCTTGATAAACTGCTAACTGGTAACTTAGTTAGCAACTGCTACGTAATGTACATTTTTAAAAGTTAGCTTTTAGTACAATATACATGTTTAGTAATTAATGTTTAGTTTAGCTAGCACTGCTTTAGTTGGTAACATATTCCCCATTGACAAAATCTGCACACACATTCTGCTCATCTGATTTCAGAGGCTCCAAACACTGCAGCTGACTCCTGATTCACTGGAGACAGCCTTGCAGGAGAAATGGTGTGTCTTCATTTGTTAATATATCATAATTTTCAAAGTGCAGCGTAAATTTCACTCCTTTTGTTCATCTCAGTGTGCTAGTTTTAATTTTTAGAAATCTACAATGTGTTTTGTTTTATTATGATGTGACTTAATGTATATGTTTTAATGTGTATATATATTTAATGTTTTTAGGTCAGATGCAAATGTTGCCATTCTTCTGGAACACTGCTGGTCTTTAAAGAACAGTCATCAATCAGGTAACTTGAACACAAGTTTTTGAATACCATTCTATTACTAAAGTTACCTTATTCAGTTACTAAATCGCTTTGACTAGCTTTTTTTTTTTTTCAATTATTAAATAAGTTTATTTTAACAAAGTTCAGGAGAAACATTTTCAGATAATCCGACCAATTAGCATCACAGAAAAACTATATATACCGCTGCTTTTCTCACCTCCATTCCCAGATGACAGCAGGCCAAATATGCTTATTCTGTCTATTATATATATTATATATATATACATACATATGTGACCTTGTGAATTGCTGTATAGTTCAGCTAACAAAAAAAACATTCATTACATTTGTATAATGTTATGTTTCATCATTCTAACTGTGTTTAAACAATGTACAATATATTTATAGAAAGTGTTTTATTATGTTTTTACAGGATCCTCTGTTCCCAGACCCAACCATTCATCTGAAGGACTGTGAAAATATGAACCCTTCGAGCCACCAATGACAGTTTCCATATGATAAATAGAAAAGACATGGCAGAGGATGATAGGGGTATTGATATTTCACTGAAATTAAATATCATTTAATAACATTTAGTCTGCTAGTCAGAATTATAGCCGATTAAATAAAAATAAATAGTGGTTCATGTTTTTTGTGTATTTTTCCTTTCTTTTGCATATTTGAGCCCTTTCCAGCAATGATTGTATGACTTCAGATCTATTTTTTTACACTGAGGACAATTGAGGGACTCATACATAACTATTTCAAAAGGTAAACACATTTATGGACTTCCAAAGAAAGCAACACAATTTATTAAGAGAGACGGGGTGTGAAACTACTGAATTGGATGATCAGGGAAAACTAGTACTTTTTTCTGAAAATCAGTATTAAAAAAGTATGTAGCTTCTGAAGTACTAAATGAACAGATATGATCTTTAAACAAAACAAGAATAATTTAGTTATCATCCTGTTCAAAATGTACACCCCCAACTCTTGATGCATTGTGTTTTCCTTCTGGAGCATCAGTGAACAATGTTTAATAAACCTTTTTATAATATTGTGTATGAAATCCTTCATTTTTTTCCTCAGAGTGAAAAGACAGATCTCAAAATTTTTAGTCATTGTCGGACAGGGGCCAAATATGCAGAAGATCCTGAAAAACCAAAGAATCTGCGGGACTTGGAGGATTTTTCTGAAGAACAGCAGGCAGTTGAACTGCTCTGGACTCATGAAAAACTATCCCAAAACATAAAAACCAGCGTGGGTCTTCCAGTGTAGGTAAACTTTTGAACATTTTTTATAAATTATACATTTTCATTTTTATAAAATCAGTAAATGTAAATATCTATTATGTAAAATTGCTTATTCATGACATTACTAAATAAAAATAGCATACATTATGATCCCTAAAAGATTTGTAGAATATATGTGTGTGTGTGTGTGTGACTGTCTGATTGAGAGAGAGCAGTAATCACTGTTCTGACTTTGCAGTGTCCATTGCAATTGTATTCATTATTGTGTTTGTCTTTTGGTTAGTATACATTTTTTATTGTTTCTTTTCAAAATTATTTTATTTTTAATCAGTTTGTCTTACTTGAAGTGTCTGTGTTAGCAAAATATAAAAAATATTTTTCTCAATCTAAATTATGTTGCAGTCCTGCTGAGTTTGGTTAATAATATTTGCAGTCCTGTTAAATATTTGCTCTCTTGCATTTGCTGAAAAATAAAAATTGAGTTTTGCTGATGCTTTGCTCTGTTTGTGGCTTTGTTGACAGTTTTTATAAGCACATATGACGCATTTTTGTATAGAAGGCCCATAGCATTTAAAACATGTACAAAGTGTACAGTCATTTATAGACGTTTACTGAGACATGAGTGTACGTTTATGGAGATTTAACTGCTTGTACCATGGATTTTGTGAAGACTTTACTTCTCATGCACAGGGATGTACGTGGATTTACCGGTGAGAAGTGAGTAAAAATTCCTGTCCGTGTCTGGGAGTTTATCGCATTAGTGAGCAGACTGGAAAACTGCTGCACACAAAACAGTCCGTTTCTGACAATGTCCAGAAATCAGAAACGCCAGAGCACATACACGGAAACTGCCGGAAACGTTCCATTTACGGGTTTGTGCGTTGACGTGAACAGTCCGGAAACGCACCTTTTCAGGCAGTGGTCACTTTCACTTATAAAAAAACCTCAAAATTCCAGGCATTCTAAACTGTAGAAAGGAAAAATTCTTCTGTATATGCTTTTTATATTTATATAATTTAATGTAGGCCTAGTTAACTTAATCTATATCACACAAAGAGTACCGTTTTTCTGCAGATGCATGAACATCATTTTATACAAGTTCAGTAAAACAATAAGTAATTTACATTTTAGACATAATATTGCTTGTTTTTGCTCAATTTTGCCAACGAAAATATTTCCAAACAAAGATCACACAGCACTGTTTTGTGTCTATGAGCAATGGATGGTGTTTACGTATTGAATAAATCAGCTTTTTGAACGAATTGGTTGAATAAATGATTCAGTGATTCACTCATTAACACAGTCAAATGCTTTGTTTCTGAATGAATCAGCCATTTGAATGAATCGGTTGAATCTCAATGACTCACTCATTAACATTCACTTGCTGCAACCTAATGGCGGTTTTAATTTCACATTTCTACTATTTTTTTCCATGTTTTAAATTATTTCAAATATCAGTATTCAACTTTTTATGTTAAAAACAAAACATAAAGCCTATTTATTCATCTGTAACTGCAGGTTAAATTCATCCATGTCACTACTGAAATACATTAAAATGTAGGCTAAATCCTATTTCAGATGCAGATTCCAGAAATGATTTCTTATGTTAAAGTGCTTCTTGCTACTCAAGCTGTGTATGAACATATATTTGTGTGTGTGTGTACATATATCACGATATATCTATATATATCATTATTTATATAATATATATATATAACACACAGTGGGTCGGAAAAGTATTCAGACCCCCTTAAATTTTTCACTTTTTGTTATATAGCAGCCATTTGCTAAAAATCATTTAAGT